>NW_027553103.1:0-46660 GCF_045843805.1 Urocitellus parryii
CCATAGGACACAAACCATAGCCATAGAACTTGGAACTACATTATTGTGCCAAGTTTCAAAGAGCTAGTACAAACCTTGTTTGATTTAGAGTTCCAAATACATGTATCCATATAGGAGAAAACAGAGTGAAACCTAAACATGAAAACGGTTACTGCAAAGGAACGTTTTAACCTAGAAGAACGAAATTTGGTGAGCCAAGTGGGACTGGTGTACTGATCATTACCTGCAAGTATCATCAAGATTGTGTGAAAAAATGTTTGCTGAGATTTCAGGAAACTCGTAGGTTTTGGTAGCTTGGCAACCCCTTTGAATGAAAGTGATTCTCGTCAGTCTCTGCTTGGGGCTACTTCCATAGGACACAAACCATAGCCATAGAACTTGGAACTACATTATGGTGCCAAGTTTCAAAGAGCTAGCACAATCCACGTTTGATTTAGAGTTCCAACTACATGTATCCATATAGGAGAAAACAGAGTGAAACCTAAACATGAAAACGGTTCCTGCAAAGGAACGGTTTAACCTAGAAGAACGAAATTTGGTCACCAAGTGGGACTGGTGTCCTGATCCTTACCTGCAAGTATCATCACGATTGGGTGAAAAAATGTTTGCTGAGATTTCAGGAAACTCGTAGTTTTTTGGAAGCTTGGCACCCCCTTTCAATGAAAGTGATTCTCGTCAGTCTCTGCTTGGGGCTACTTCCATAGGCCACAAACAATAGCCATAGAACTTGGAACTACATTATTGTGCCAAGTTTCAAAGAGCTAGCACAAACCGTGTTTGATTTAGAGTTCCAACTACATGTATCCATATAGGAGAAATCAGAGTGAAACCTAAACATTAAAACGGTTACTGCAATGAATGGTTTAACCTAGAAGAACGAAATTTGGTGATCCAAATGGGATTAGTGTACTGATCATTAAGTGGAAGTATCATCAAGATTGGGTGAAAAAATGATTGCTGAGATTTCAGGAAACTCGTAGGTTTTGGTAGCTTGGCAACCCCTTTGAATGAAAGTGATTCTCATCAGTCTCTGCTTGGGGCTACTTCCATAGGACACAAACCATAGCCATAGAAATTGGAACTACATTATTGTGCCAAGTTTCAAAGAGCTAGCACACACCGTGTTTGATTTAGAGTTCCAACTACATGTATCCATATAAGAGAAAACAGAGTGAAACCTAAACATGAAAACGGTTACTGCAAAGGAACGGTTTAACCTAGAAGAACGAAATGTGGTCACCAAGTGGGACTGGTGTCCTGATCCTTACCTGCAAGTATCATCAAGATTGGGTGAAAAAATGTTTGCTGAGATTTCAGGAAACTCGTATTTTTTTTTGGAAGCTTGGCAACCCCTTTCAATGAAAGTGATTATCGTCAGTCTCTGCATGGGGCTACTTCCATAGGACACAAACCAAAATCATAGAACTTGGAACTACATTATTGTGCCAAGTTTCAAAGAGCTAGCACAAACCGTGTTTGATTTAGAGTTCCAACTACATGTATCCATATAGGAGAAAACAGAGTGAAACCTAAACATGAAAACGGTTACTGCAAAGGAACGGTTTAACCTTGAAAAAAGAAATTTAGGGAGCCAAGTGGGACTAGTGTACTGATCATTACCTGCAAGTATCATCAAGATTGGGTGAAAAAATGTTTGCTGAGAATTCAGGAAACTCGTAGTTTTTTGGAAGCTTGTTAACCCCTTTCAATGAAAGTGATTCTCGTCAGTCTCTGCTTGGGGCTAATTCCATAGGACACAAACCATAGCCATAGAACTTGGAACTACATTATTGTGCCAAGTTTCAAAGAGCTAGCACAAACCGTGTTTGATTTAGAGTTCCAACTACATGTATCCATATAGGAGAAATCAGAGTGAAACCTAAACATTAAAACGGTTACTGCAAAGGAATGGTTTAACCTAGAAGAACGAAATTTGGTGATCCAAATGCTATTGGTGTACTGATCATTAAGTGGAAGTATCATCAAGATTGGGTGAAAAAATGATTGCTGAGATTTCAGGAAACTCGTAGTTTTTTGGAAGCTTGGCAACCCCTTTCAATGAAAGTGATTCTCGTCAGTCTCTGCTTGGGGCTACTTCCATAGGACACAAACCATAGCCATAGAACTTGGAACTACATTATTGTGCCAAGTTTCAAAGAGCTAGCACAAACCTTGTTTGATTTAGAGTTCCAACTACATGTATCCATATAGGAGAAAACAGAGTGAAACCTAAACATTAAAACGGTTACCGCAAAGGAACGGTTTAACCTAGAAGAACGAAATTTGGTGAGCCAAGTGGGACTGCTGTACTGATCAGTACCTGCAAGTATCATCAAGATTGGGTGAAAAAATGTTTGCTGAGATTTCAGGAAACTCGTAGTTTTTTGGAAGCTTGGCAACCCCTTTCAATGAAAGTGATTCTCGTCAGTCTCTGCTTGGGGCTAATTCCATAGGACACAAACCATAGCCATAGAACTTTGAACTACATTATTGTGCCAAGTTTCAAAGAGCTAGCACAAACCGTGTTTGATTTAGAGTTCCAACTACATGTATCCATATAGGAGAAAACAGAGTGAAACCTAAACATTAAAACGGTACTGCAAAGGAATGGTTTAACCTAGAAGAACGAAATTTGGTGAGCCTAGTGGGATTGGTGTACTGATCATTAAATGGAAGTATCATCAAGATTGGGTGAAAAATGTTTGCTGAGATTTCAGGAAACTCGTAGTTTTTTGGAAGCTTGGCAACCCCTTTCAATGAAAGTGATTCTCGTCAGTCTCTGCTTGGGGCTACTTCCATAGGACACAAACCATAGCCATAGAACTTGGAACTACATTATGGTGCCACGTTTCAAAGAGCTAGCACAAACCACGTTTGATTTAGAGTTCCAACTACATGTATCCATATAGGAGAAAACAGAGTGAAACCTAAACATGAAAACGGTTACTGCAAAGGAACGGTTTAACCTAGAAGAACGAAATTTGGTCACCAAGTGGGACTGGTGTCCTGATCCTTACCTGCAAGTATCATCAAGATTGGGTGAAAAAATGTTTGCTGAGATTTCAGGAAACTCGTAGTTTTTTGGAAGCTTGGCAACCCCTTTCAATGAAAGTGATTCTCGTCAGTCTCTGCTTGGGGCTACTTCCATAGGCCACAAACAATAGCCATAGAACTTGGAACTACATTATTGTGCCAAGTTTCAAAGAGCTAGCACAAACCGTGTTTGATGTAGAGTTCCAACTACATGTATCCATATAGGAGAAATCAGAGTGAAACCTAAACATTAAAACGGTTACTGCAAAGGAATGGTTTAACCTAGAAGAACGAAATTTGGTGAGCCTAGTGGGATTGGTGTACTGATCATTAAATGGAAGTATCATCAAGATTGGGTGAAAAAATGTTTGCTGCGATTTCAGGAAACTCGTAGTTTTTTGGAAGCTTGGCAACCCCTTTCAATGAAAGTGATTCTCGTCAGTCTCTGCTTGGGGCTACTTCCATAGGACACAAACCATAGCCATAGAACTTGGAACTACATTATGGTGCCAAGTTTCAAAGAGCTAGCACAAACCACGTTTGATTTAGAGTTCCAACTACATGTATCCATATAGGAGAAAACAGAGTGAAACCTGAACATGAAAACGGTTACTGCAAAGGAAAGGTTTAACCTAGAAGAACGAAATTTGGTCACCAAGTGGGACTGGTGTCCTGATCCTTACCTGCAAGTATCATCAAGATTGGGTGAAAAAATGTTTGCCTAGATTTCAGGAAAATCGTAGTTTTTTGGAAGCTTGGCAACCCCTTTCAATGAAAGTGATTCTCGTCAGTCTCTGCTTGGGGCTACTTCCATAGGCCACAAACAATAGCCATACAACTTGGAACTACATTATTGTGCCAAGTTTCAAAGAGCTAGCACAATCCGTGTTTTATTTAGAGTTCCAACTACATGTATCCATATAGGAGAAAACAGAGTGAAACCTAAACATGAAAACGGTTATTGCAAAGGAACGGTTTAACCTAGAAGAACGAAATTCGGTGAGCCAAGTGTGACTGGTGTACTGATCATTACCTGCAAGTATCATCAAGATTGGGTGAAAAAATGTTTGCTGAGATTTCAGGAAACTCGTAGGTTTTGGTAGCTTGGCAACCCCTTTGAATGAAAGTGATTCTCATCAGTCTCTGCTTGGGGCTACTTCCATAGGACACAAACCATAGCCATAGAACTTGGAAATACATTATTGTGCCAAGGTTCAAAGAGCTAGCACAAACCGTGTTTGATTTAGAGTTCCAACTACATGTATCCATATAAGAGAAAACAGAGTGAAACCTAAACATGAAAACGGTTACTGCAAAGGAACGGTTTAACCTAGAAGAACGAAATGTGGTCACCAAGTGGGACTGGTGTCCTGATCCTTACGTGCAAGTATCATCAAGATTGGGTGAAAAAATGTTTGCTGAGAATTCAGGAAACTCGTAGTTTTTTGGAAGCTTGTTAACCCCTTTCAATGAAAGTGATTCTCGTCAGTCTCTGCTTGGGGCTAATTCCATAGGACACAAACCATAGCCATAGAACTTTGAACTACATTATTGTGCCAAGTTTCAAAGAGCTAGCACAAACCGTGTTTGATTTAGAGTTCCAACTACATGTATCCATATAGGAGAAAACAGAGTGAAACCTAAACATTAAAACGGTTACTGCAAAGGAATGGTTTAACCTAGAAGAACGAAATTTGGTGAGCCTAGTGGGATTGGTGTACTGATCATTAAATGGAAGTATCATCAAGATTGGGTGAAAAAATGTTTGCTGAGATTTCAGGAAACTCGTAGTTTTTTGGAAGCTTGGCAACCCCTTTCAATGAAAGTGATTCTCGTCAGTCTCTGCTTGGGGCTACTTCCATAGGACACAAACCATAGCCATAGAACTTGGAACTACATTATGGTGCCAAGTTTCAAAGAGCTAGCACAAACCACGTTTGATTTAGAGTTCAAACTACATGTATCCATATAGGAGAAAACAGAGTGAAACCTGAACATGAAAACGGTTACTGCAAAGGAAAGGTTTAACCTAGAAGAACGAAATTTGGTCACCAAGTGGGACTGGTGTCCTGATCCTTACCTGCAAGTATCATCAAGATTGGGTGAAAAAATGTTTGCCTAGATTTCAGGAAACTCGTAGTTTTTTGGAAGCTTGGCAACCCCTTTCAATGAAAGTGATTCTCGTCAGTCTCTGCTTGGGGCTACTTCCATAGGCCACAAACAATAGCCATAGAACTTGGAACTACATTATTGTGCCAAGTTTCAAAGAGCTAGCACAAACCGTGTTTGATTTAGAGTTCCAACTACATGTATCCATATAGGAGAAAACAGAGTGAAACCTAAACATGAAAACGGTTATTGCAAAGGAACGGTTTAACCTAGAAGAACGAAATTCGGTGAGCCAAGTGTGACTGGTGTACTGATCATTACCTGCAAGTATCATCAAGATTGGGTGAAAAAATGTTTGCTGAGATTTCAGGAAACTCGTAGGTTTTGGTAGCTTGGCAACCCCTTTGAATGAAAGTGATTCTCATCAGTCTCTGCTTGGGGCTACTTCCATAGGCCACAAACAATAGCCATAGAACTTGGAACTACATTATTGTGCCAAGGTTCAAAGAGCTAGCACAAACCGTGTTTGATTTAGAGTTCCAACTACATGTATCCATATAAGAGAAAACAGAGTGAAACCTAAACATGAAAACGGTTACTGCAAAGGAACGGTTTAACCTAGAAGAACGAAATGTGGTCACCAAGTGGGACTGGTGTCCTGATCCTTACGTGCAAGTATCATCAAGATTGGGTGAAAAAATGTTTGCTGAGATTTCAGGAAACTCGTAGATTTTTGGAAGCTTGGCAACCCCTTTCAATGAAAGTGATTCTCGTCAGTCTCTGCATGGGGCTACTTCCATAGGACACAAACCAAAATCATAGAACTTGGAACTACATTATTGTGCCAAGTTTCAAAGAGCTAGCACAAACCGTGTTTGATTTAGAGTTCCAACTACATGTATCCATATAGGAGAAAACAGAGTGAAACCTAAACATGAAAACGGTTACTGCAAAGGAACGGTTTAACCTAGAAAAACGAAATTTAGGGAGCCAAGTGGGACTAGTGTACTGATCATTACCTGCAAGTATCATCAAGATTGGGTGAAAAAATGTTTGCTGAGAATTCAGGAAACTCGTAGTTGTTTGGAAGCTTGGAAACCCCTTTCAATGAAAGTGATTCTCGTCAGTCTCTGCTTGGGGCTACTTCCATAGGACACAAACCATAGCCATAGAACTTGGAACTACATTATTGTGCCAAGTTTCATAGAGCTAGCACAAACCGTGTTTGATTTAGAGTTCCAACTACATGTATCCATATAGGAGAAATCAGAGTGAAACCTAAACATTAAAACGGTTACTGCAAAGGAATGGTTTAACCTAGAAGAACGAAATTTGGTGATCCAAATGCTATTGGTGTACTGATCATTAAGTGGAAGTATCATCAAGATTGGGTGAAAAAATGATTGCTGAGATTTCAGGAAACTCGTAGTTTTTTGGAAGCTTGGCAACCCCTTTCAATGAAAGTGATTCTCGTCAGTCTCTGCTTGGGGCTACTTCCATAGGACACAAACCATAGCCATAGAACATGGAACTACATTATTGTGCCAAGTTTCAAAGAGCTAGCACAAACCTTGTTTGATTTAGAGTTCCAACTACATGTATCCATATAGGAGAAAACAGAGTGAAACCTAAACATGAAAACGGTTACTGCAAAGGAACGGTTTAACCTCGAAGAACGAAATTTAGGGAGCCAAGTGGGACTGGTGTACTGATCATTACCTGCAAGTATCATCAAGATTGGGTGAAAAAATGTTTGCTGAGAATTCAGGAAACTTGTAGTTTTTTGGAAGCTTGGCAACCCCTTTCAATGAAAGTGATTCTCGTCAGTCTCTGCTTGGGGCTAATTCCATAGGACACAAACCTTAGCCACAGAACTTGGAACTACATTATTGTGCCAAGTTTCAAAGAGCTAGCACAAACCGTGTTTGATTTAGAGTTCCAACTACATGTATCCATATAGGAGAAATCAGAGTGAAACCTAAACATTAAAACGGTTACTGCAAAGGAATGGTTTAACCTAGAAGAACGAAATTTGGTGACCCTAGTGGGATTGGTGTACTGATCATTAAATGGAAGTATCATCAAGATTGGGTGAAAAAATGTTTGCTGAGATTTCAGGAAACTCTTAGTTTTTTGGAAGCTTGGCAACCCCTTTCAATGAAAGTGATTCTCGTCAGTCTCTGCTTGGGGCTACTTCCATGGGACACAAACCTAAGCCATAGAACTTGGAACTACATTATGGTGCCAAGTTTCAAAGAGCTAGCACAAACCACGTTTGATTTAGAGTTCCAACTACATGTATCCATATAGGAGAAAACAGAGTGAAACCTAAACATGAAAACGGTTACTGCAAAGGAACGGTTTAACCTAGAAGAACGAAATTTGGTCACCAAGTGGGACTGGTGTCCTGATCCTTACCTGCAAGTATCATCAAGATTGGGTGAAAAAATGTTTGCTGAGATTTCAGGAAACTCGTAGTTTTTTGGAAGCTTGGCAACCCCTTTCAATGAAAGTGATTCTCGTCAGTCTCTGCTTGGGGCTACTTCCATAGGCCACAAACAATAGCCATAGAACTTGGAACTACATTATTGTGCCAAGTTTCAAAGAGCTAGCACAAACCGTGTTTGATTTAGAGTTCCAACTACATGTATCCATATAGGAGAAATCAGAGTGAAACCTAAACTTTAAAACGGTTACTGCAAAGGAATGGTTTAACCTAGAAGAACGAAATTTGGTGAGCCTAGTGGGATTGGTGTACTGATCATTAAATGGAAGTATCATCAAGATTGGGTGAAAAAATGTTTGCTGAGATTTCAGGAAACTCTTAGTTGTTTGGAAGCTTGGAAACCCCTTTCAATGAAAGTGATTCTCGTCAGTCTATGCTTGGGGCTACTTCCATAGGACACAAACCTTAGCCATAGAACTTGGAACTACATTATGGTGCCAAGTTTCAAAGAGCTAGCACAAACCACGTTTGATTTAGAGTTCCAACTACATGTATCCATATAGGAGAAAACAGAGTGAAACCTAAACATGTAAACGGTTCCTGCAAAGGATCGGTTTAACCTAGAAGAACGAAATTTGGTGATCCAAATGGGATTGGTGTACTGATCATTAAGTGGAAGTATCATCCAGATTGGGTGAAAAAATGATTGCTGAGATTTCAGGAAACTCGTAGTTTTTTGGAAGCTTGGCAACCCTTTCAATGAAAGTGATTCTCGTCAGTCTCTGCTTGGGGCTACTTCCATAGGACACAAACCATAGCCATAGAACTTGGAACTACATTATTGTGCCAAGTTTCAAAGAGCTAGCACAAACCGTGTTTGATTTAGAGTTCCAACTACATGTATCCATATAGGAGAAAACAGAGTGAAACCTAAACATGAAAACGGTTACTGCAAAGGAACGGTTTAACCTAGAAGAACGAAATTTGGAGAGCCAAGTGGGATTGGTGTACTGATCATTAAATGGAAGTATCATCAAGATTGGGTGAAAAAATGATTGCTGAGATTTCAGGAAACTCGTAGTTTTTTGGAAGCTTGGCAACCCCTTTCAATGAAAGTGATTCTCGTCAGTCTCTGCTTGGGGCTACTTCCATAGGACACAAACCATAGCCATAGAACTTGGAACTACATTATTGTGCCAAGTTTCAAAGAGCTAGCACAAACCGTGTTTGATTTAGAATTCCAACTACATGTATCCATATAGGAGAATACAGAGTGAAACCTAAACATGAAAACGGTTACTGCAAAGGAACGGTTTAACCTAGAAAAACGAAATTTAGGGAGCCAAGTGGGACTAGTGTACTGATCATTACCTGCAAGTGTCATCAAGATTGGGTGAAAAAAATGTTTGCTGAGATTTCAGGAAACTCGTAGTTTTTTGGAAGCTTGGAAACCCCTTTCAATGAAAGTGATTCTCGTCAGTCTCTGCTTGGGGCTACTTCCATAGGACACAAACCATAGCCATAGAACTTGGAACTACATTATGGTGCCAAGTTTCAAAGAGCTAGCACAAACCACGTTTGATTTAGAGTTCCAACTACATGTATCCATATAGGAGAAAACAGAGTGAAACCTAAACATGAAAACGGTTACTGCAAAGGAAAGGTTTAACCTAGAAGAACGAAATTTGGTCACCAAGTGGGACTGGTGTCCTGATCCTTACCTGCAAGTATCATCAAGATTGGGTGAAAAAAATGTTTGCCTAGATTTCAGGAAACTCGTAGTTTTTTGGAAGCTTGGCAACCCCTTTCAATGAAAGTGATTCTCGTCAGTCTCTGTTTGGGGCTACTTCCATAGGCCACAAACAATAGCCATAGAACTTGGAACTACATTATTGTGCCAAGTTTCAAAGAGCTAGCACAAACCGTGTTTGATTTAGAGTTCCAACTACATGTATCCATATAGGAGAAAACAGAGTGAAACCTAAACATGAAAACGGTTATTACAAAGGAACGGTTTAACCTAGAAGAACGAAATTCGGTGAGCCAAGTGTGACTGGTGTACTGATCATTACCTGCAAGTATCATCAAGATTGGGTGAAAAAATGTTTGCTGAGATTTCAGGAAACTCGTAGGTTTTGGTAGCTTGGCAACCCCTTTGAATGAAAGTGATTCTCATCAGTCTCTGCTTGGGGCTACTTCCATAGGACACAAACCATAGCCATAGAACTTGGAACTACATTATTGTGCCAAGTTTCAAAGAGCTAGCACAAACCGTGTTTGATTTAGAGTTCCAACTACATGTATCCATATAAGAGAAAACAGAGTGAAACCCAAACATGAAAACGGTTACTGCAAAGGAACGGTTTAACCTAGAAGAACGAAATGTGGTCACCAAGTGGGACTGGTGTCCTGATCCTTACGTGCAAGTGTCATCAAGATTGGGTGAAAAAATGTTTGCTGAGATTTCAGGAAACTCGTAGTTTTTTTGGAAGCTTGGCATGCCCTTTCAATGAAAGTGATTCTCGTCAGTCCTCTGCATGGGGCTACTTCCATAGGACACAAACCAAAATCATAGAACTTGGAACTACATTATTGTGCCAAGTTTCAAAGAGCTAGCACAAACCGTGTTTGATTTAGAGTTCCAACTACATGTATCCATATAGGAGAAAACAGAGTGAAACCTAAACATGAAAACGGTTACTGCAAAGGAACGGTTTAACCTAGAAAAACGAAATTTAGGGAGCCACGTGGGACTAGTGTACTGATCATTACCTGCAAGTATCATCAAGATTGGGTGAAAAAATGTTTGCTGAGAATTCAGGAAACTCGTAGTTTTTTGGAAGCTTGGCAACCCCTTTCAATGAAAGTGATTCTCGTCAGTCTCTGCTTGGGGCTACTTCCATAGGACACAAACCATAGCCATAGAACTTGGAACTACATTATTGTGCCAAGTTTCAAAGAGCTAGCACAAACCGTGTTTGATTTAGAGTTCCAACTACATGTATCCATATAGGAGAAATCAGAGTGAAACCTAAACATTAAAACGGTTACTGGAAAGGAATGGTTTAACCTAGAAGAACGAAATTTGGTGATCCAAATGCTATTGGTGTACTGATCATTAAGTGGAAGTATCATCAAGATTGGGTGAAAAAATGATTGCTGAGATTTCAGGAAACTCGTAGTTTTTGGAAGCTTGGCAACCCCTTTCAATGAAAGTGATTCTCGTCAGTCTCTGCTTGGGGCTACTTCCATAGGACACAAACCATAGCCAGAGAACTTGGAACTACATTATTGTGCCAAGTTTCAAAGAGCTAGCACAAACCTTGCTTGATTTAGAGTTCCAACTACATGTATCCATATAGGAGAAAACAGAGTGAAACCTAAACATGAAAACGGTTACTGCAAAGGAACGTTTTAACCTAGAAGAACGAAATTTGGTGAGCCAAGTGGGACTGGTGTACTGATCATTACCTGCAAGTATCATCAAGATTGGGTGAAAAAATGTTTGCTGAGATTTCAGGAAACTCGTAGTTTTTTGGAAGCTTGGCAACCCCTTTCAATGAAAGTGATTCTCGTCAGTCTCTGCTTGGGGCTAATTCCATAGGACACAAACCATAGCCATAGAACTTTGATCTACATTATTGTGCCAAGATTCAAAGAGCTAGCACAAACCGTGTTTGATTTAGAGTTCCAACTACATGTATCCATATAGGAGAAAACAGAGTGAAACCTAAACATGTAAACGGTTCCTGCAAAGGAACGGTTTAACCTAGAAGAACGAAATTTGGTGATCCAAATGGGATTGGTGGACTGATCATTAAGTGGAAGTATCATCAAGATTGGGTGAAAAAATGATTGCTGAGATTTCAGGAAACTCGTAGTTTTTTGGAAGCTTGGCAACCCCTTTCAATGAAAGTGATTCTCGTCAGTCTCTGCTTGGGGCTACTTCCATAGGACACAAACCATAGCCATAGAACTTGGAACTACATTATTGTGCCAAGTTTCAAAGAGCTAGCACAAACCGTGTTTGATTTAGAGTTCCAACTACATGTATCCATATAGGAGAAAACAGAGTGAAACCTAAACATGAAAACGGTTACTGCAAAGGAACGGTTTAACCTAGAAGAACGAAATTCCTTGAGCCAAGTGGGACTGGTGTACTGATCATTACCTGCAAGTATCATCAAGATTGGGTGAAAAAATGTTTGCTGAGATTTCAAGAAACTCGTAGGTTTTGGTAGCTTGGCAACCCCTTTGAATGAAAGTGATTCTCATCAGTCTCTGCTTGGGGCTACTTCCATAGGACACAAACCATAGCCATAGAACTTGGAACTACATTATTGTGCCAAGTTTCAAAGAGCTAGCACAAACCGTGTTTGATTTAGAGTTCCAACTACATGTATCCATATAGGAGAAAACAGAGTGAAACCTAAACATGAAAACGGTTCCTGCAAAGGAACGGTTTAACCTAGAAGAACGAAATTTGGTCACCAAGTGGGACTGGTGTCCTGATCCTTACGTGCAAGTATCATCAAGATTGGGTGAAAAAATGTTTGCTGATATTTCAGGAAACTCGTATTTTTTTGGAAGCTTGGCAACCCCTTTCAATGAAAGTGATTCTCGTCAGTCTCTGCTTGGGGCTACTTCCATAGGACACAAACCATAATCATAGAACTTGGAACTACATTATGGTGCCAAGTTTCAAAGAGCTAGCACAAACCGTGTTTGATTTAGAGTTCCAACTACATGTATCCATATAGGAGAAAACAGAGTGAAACCTAAACATGAAAACGGTTACTGCAAAGGAACGGTTTAACCTCGAAGAACGAAATTTAGGGAGCCAAGTGGGACTAGTGTACTGATCATTACCTGCAAGTATCATCAAGATTGGGTGAAAAAATGTTTGCTGAGAATTCAGGAAACTTGTAGTTTTTTGGAAGCTTGGCAACCCCTTTCAATGAAAGTGATTCTCGTCAGTCTCTGCTTGGGGCTACTACCATAGGACACACACCTTAGCCACAGAACTTGGAACTACATTATTGTGCCAAGTTTCAAAGAGCTAGCACAAACCGTGTTTGATTTAGAGTTCCAACTACATGTATCCATATAGGAGAAATCAGAGTGAAACCTAAACATTAAAACGGTTACTGCAAAGGAATGGTTTAACCTAGAAGAACGAAATTTGGTGAGCCTAGTGGGATTGGTGTACTGATCATTAAATGGAAGTATCATCAAGATTGGGTGAAAAAATGATGGCTGAGATTTCAGGAAACTCTTAGTTTTTTGGAAGCTTGGAAACCCCTTTCAATGAAAGTGATTCTCGTCAGTCTCTGCTTGGGGCTACTTCCATGAGACACAAACCATAGCCATAGAACTTGGAACTACATTATGGTGCCAAGTTTCAAAGAGCTAGCACAAACCACGTTTGATTTAGAGTTCCAACTACATGTATCCATATAGGAGAAAACAGAGTGAAACTTAAACATGAAAACGGTTACTGCAAAGAAACGTTTTAACCTAGAAGAACGAAATTTGGTGAGCCAAGTGGGACTGGTGTCCTGATCCTTACCTGCAAGTATCATCAAGATTGGGTGAAAAAATGTTTGCTGAGATTTCAGGAAACTCGTAGTTTTTTGGAAGCTTGGCAACCCCTTTCAATGAAAGTGATTCTCGTCAGTCTCTGCTTGGGGCTACTTCCATAGGCCACAAACAATAGCCATAGAACTTGGAACTACATTATTGTGCCAAGTTTCAAAGAGCTAGCACAAACCGTGTTTGATTTAGAGTTCCAACTACATGTATCCATATAGGAGAAATCAGAGTGAAACCTAAACATTAAAACGGTTACTGCAAAGGAATGGTTTAACCTAGAAGAACGAAATTTGGTGAGCCTAGTGGGATTGGTGTACTGATCATTAAATGGAAGTATCATCAAGATTGGGTAAAAAAATGTTTGCTGAGATTTCAGGAAACTCTTAGTTGTTTGGAAGCTTGGAAACCCCTTTCAATGAAAGTGATTCTCGTCAGTCTCTGCTTGGGGCTACTTCCATAGGACACAAACCTTAGCCATAGAACTTGGAACTACATTATGGTGCCAAGTTTCAAAGAGCTAGCACAAACCACGTTTGATTTAGAGTTCCAACTACATGTATCCATATAGGAGAAAACAGAGTGAAACCTAAACATGTAAACGGTTCCTGCAAAGGAACGGTTTAACCTAGAAGAACGAAATTTGGTGATCCAAATGGGATTGGTGTACTGATCATTAAATGGAAGTATCATCAAGATTGGGTGAAAAAATGATTGCTGAGATTTCAGGAAACTCGTAGTTTTTTGGAAGCTTGGCAACCCCTTTCAATGAAAGTGATTCTCGTCAGTCTCTGCTTGGGGCTACTTCCATAGGACACAAACCATAGCCATAGAACTTGGAACTACATTATTGTGCCAAGTTTCAAAGAGCTAGCACAAACCGTGTTTGATTTAGAGTTCCAACTACATGTATCCATATAGGAGAAAACAGAGTGAAACCTAAACATGAAAACGGTTACTGCAAAGGAACGGTTTAACCTAGAAGAACGAAATTCCTTGAGCCAAGTGGGACTGGTGTACTGATCATTACCTGCAAGTATCATCAAGATTGGGTGAAAAAATGTTTGCTGAGATTTCAAGAAAATCGTAGGTTTTGGTAGCTTGGCAACCCCTTTGAATGAAAGTGATTCTCATCAGTCTCTGCTTGGGGCTACTTCCATAGGACACAAACCATAGCCATAGAACTTGGAACTACATTATTGTGCCAAGTTTCAAAGAGCTAGCACAAACCGTGTTTGATTTAGAGTTTCAACTACATGTATCCATATAGGAGAAAACAGAGTGAAACCTAAACATGAAAACGGTTACTGCAAAGGAACGGTTTAACCTAGAACAACGAAATTTGGTCACCAAGTGGGACTGGTGTCCTGATCCTTACGTGCAAGTATCATCAAGATTGGGTGAAAAAATGTTTGCTGATATTTCAGGAAACTCGTATTTTTTTGGAAGCTTGGCAACCCCTTTCAATGAAAGTGATTCTCGTCAGTCTCTGCTTGGGGCTACTTCCATAGGACACAAACCATAATCATAGAACTTGGAACTACATTATGGTGCCAAGTTTCAAAGAGCTAGCACAAACCGTGTTTGATTTAGAGTTCCAACTACATGTATCCATATAGGAGAAAACAGAGTGAAACCTAAACATGAAAACGGTTACTGCAAAGGAACGGTTTAACCTAGAAGAACGAAATTTGGTCACCAAGTGGGACTGGTGTCCTGATCCTTACCTGCAAGTATCATCAAGATTGGGTGAAAAAATGTTTGCTGAGATTTCAGGAAACTCTTAGTTTTTTGGAAGCTTGGAAACGCCTTTCAATGAAAGTGATTCTCGTCAGTCTCTGCTTGGGGCTACTTCCATGGGACACAAACCTAAGCCATAGAACTTGGAACTACATTATGGTGCCAAGTTTCAAAGAGCTAGCACAAACCACGTTTGATTTAGAGTTCCAACTACATGTATCCATATAGGAGAAAACAGAGTGAAACCTAAACATGAAAACGGTTACTGCAAAGGAACGGTTTAACCTAGAAGAATGAAATTTGGTCACCAAGTGGGACTGGTGTCCTGATCCTTACCTGCAAGTATCATCAAGATTGGGTGAAAAAATGTTTGCTGAGATTTCAGGAAACTCGTAGTTTTTTGGAAGCTTGGCAACCCCTTTCAATGAAAGTGATTCTCGTCAGTCTCTGCTTGGGGCTATTTCCATAGGCCACAAACAATAGCCATAGAACTTGGAACTACATGATTGTGCCAAGTTTCAAAGAGCTAGCACAAACCGTGTTTGATTTAGAGTTCCAACTACATGTATCCATATAGGAGAAATCAGAGTGAAACCTAAACATTAAAACGGTTACTGCAAAGGAATGGTTTAACCTAGAAGAACGAAATTTGGTGAGCCTAGTGGGATTGGTGTACTGATCATTAAATGGAAGTATCATCAAGATTGGGTGAAAAAATGATTGCTGAGATTTCAGGAAACTCGTAGTTTTTTGGAAGCTTGGCAACCCCTTTCAATGAAAGTGATTCTCGTCAGTCTCTGCTTGGGGCTACTTCCATAGGACACAAACCATAGCCATAGAACTTGGAACTACATTATTGTGCCAAGTTTCAAAGAGCTAGCACAAACCGTGTTTGATTTAGAGTTCCAACTACATGTATCCATATAGGAGGAAACAGAGTGAAACCTAAACATGAAAACGGTTTCTGCAAAGGAACGGTTTAACCTAGAAGAACGAAATTTAGGGAGCCAAGTGGGACTAGTGTACTGATCATTACCTGCAAGTATCATCAAGATTGGGTGAAAAAATGTTTGCTGAGAATTCAGGAAACTTGTAGTTTTTTGGAAGCTTGGCAACCCCTTTCAATGAAAGTGATTCTCGTCAGTCTCTGCTTGGGGCTACTACCATAGGACACAAACCTTAGCCATAGAACTTGGAACTACATTATTGTGCCAAGTTTCAAAGAGCTAGCACAAACCGTGTTTGATTTAGAGTTCCAACTACATGTATCCATATAGGAGAAATCAGAGTGAAACCTAAACATTAAAACGGTTACTGCAAAGGAATGGTTTAACCTAGAAGAACGAAATTTGGTGAGCCTAGTGGGATTGGTGTACTGTTCATTAAATGGAAGTATCATCAAGATTGGGTGAAAAAATGTTTGCTGAGATTTCAGGAAACTCTTAGTTGTTTGGAAGCTTGGAAACCCCTTTCAATGAAAGTGATTCTCGTCAGTCTCTGCTTGGGGCTACTTCCATAGGACACAAACCTAAGCCATAGAACTTGGAACTACATTATGGTGCCAAGTTTCAAAGAGCTAGCACAAACCACGTTTGATTTAGAGTTCCAACTACATGTATCCATATAGGAGAAAACAGAGTGAAACCTAAACATGTAAACGGTTCCTGCAAAGGAACGATTTAACCTAGAAGAACGAAATTTGGTGATCCAAATGAGATTGGTGTACTGATCATTAAGTGGAAGTATCATCAAGATTGGGTGAAAAAATGATTGCTGAGATTTCAGGAAACTCGTAGTTTTTTTTTTAAGCTTGGCAACCCCTTTCAATGAAAGTGATTCTCGTCAGTCTCTGCTTGGGGCTACTTCCATAGGACACAAATCATAGCCATAGAACTTGGAACTACATTATTGTGCCAAGTTTTCAAAGAGCTAGCACAAACCGTGTTTGATTTAGAGTTCCAACTACATGTATCCATATAGGAGAAAACAGAGTGAAACCTAAACATGAAAACGGTTACTGCAAAGGAACGTTTTAACCTAGAAGAACGAAATTTGGTGAGCCAACTGGGACTGGTGTACTGATCATTACCTGCAAGTATCATCAAGATTGGGTGAAAAAATGTTTGCTGAGAATTCAGGAAACTCGTAGTTTTTTGGAAGCTTGGCAACCCCTTTCAATGAAAGTGATTCTCGTCAGTCTCTGCTTGGGGCTACTTCCATAGGACACAAACCATAGCCATAGAACTTGGAACTCCATTATTGTGGCAAGTTTCAAAGAGCTAGCACAAACCGTGTTTGATTTAGAGTTCCAACTACATGTATCCATATAGGAGAAAACAGAGTGAAACCTAAACATGAAAACGGTTACTGCAAAGGAACGGTTTAACCTAGAAGAACGAAATTTGGTCACCAAATGGGACTGGTGTCCTGATCCTTACCTGCAAGTATCATCAAGATTGGGTGAAAAAATGTTTGCTGATATTTCAGGAAACTCGTAGTTTTTTGGAAGCTTGGCAACCCCTTTCAATGAAAGTGATTCTCGTCAGTCTCTGCTTGGGGCTACTTCCATAGGACACAAACCATAGCCATAGAACTTGGAACTACATTTTTGTGCCAAGTTTCAAAGAGCTAGCACAAACCGTGTTTGATTTAGAGTTCCAACTACATGTATCCATATAGGAGAAAACAGAGTGAAACCTAAACATGAAAACGGTTACTGCAAAGGAACGGTTTAACCTAGAAGAACGAAATTTGGGGAGCCAAGTGGGACTAGTGTACTGATCATTACCTGCAAGTATCATCAAGATTGGGTGAAAAAATGTTTGCTGAGAATTCAGGAAACTCGCAGTTTTTTGGAAGCTTGGCAACCCCTTTCAATGAATGTGATTCTCGTCAGTCTCTGCTTGGGGCTACTTCCATAGGACACAAACCATAGCCATAGAACTTTGAACTACATTATTGTGCCAAGTTTCAAAGAGCTAGCACAAACCGTGTTTGATTTAGAGTTCCAACTACATGTATCCATATAGGAGAAAACAGAGTGAAACCTAAACATGAAAACGGTTACTGCAAAGGAACGGTTTAACCTAGAAGAACGAAATTCGGTGAGCCAAGTAGGACTGGTGTACTGATCATTACCTGCAAGTATCATCAAGATTGGGTGAAAAAATGTTTGCTGAGATTTCAAGAAACTCGTAGGTTTTGGTAGCTTGGCAACCCCTTTGAATGAAAGTGATTCCCATCAGTCTCTGCTTGGGGCTACTTCCATAGGACACAAACCATAGCCATAGAACTTGGAACTACATTATTGTGCCAAGTTTCAAAGAGCTAGCACAAACCGTGTTTGATTTAGAGTTCCAACTACATGTATCCATATAGGAGAAAACAGAGTGAAACCTAAACATGAAAACGGTTACTGCAAAGGAACGGTTTAACCTAGAAGAACGAAATTTGGTCACCAAGTGGGACTGGTGTCCTGATCCTTACCTGCAAGTATCATCAAGATTGGGTGAAAAAATGTTTGCTGAGAATTCAGGAAACTCGTACTTTTTTGGAAGCTTGGCAACCCCTTTCAATGAAAGTGATTCTCGTCAGTCTCTGCTTGGGGCTACTACCATAGGACACAATCCTTAGCCATAGAACTTTGAACTACATTATTGTGCCAAGTTTCAAAGAGCTAGCACAAACCGTGTTTGATTTAGAGTTCCAACTACATGTATCCATATAGGAGAAATCAGAGTGAAACCTAAACATTAAAACGGTTACTGCAAAGGAATGGTTTAACCGAGAAGAACGAAATTTGGTGAGCCTAGTGGGATTGGTGTACTGATCATTAAATGGAAGTATCATCAAGATTGGGTGAAAAAAATGTTTGCTGAGAATTCAGGAAACTCGTACTTTTTTGGAAGCTTGGCAACCCCTTTCAATGAAACTGATTCTCGTCAGTCTCTGCTTGGGGCTACTTCCATAGGACACAAACCATAGCCATAGAACTTGGAACTACATTATGGTGCCAAGTTTCAAAGAGCTAGCACAAACCACGTTTGATTTAGAGTTCCAACTACATGTATCCATATAGGAGAAAACAGAGTGAAACCTAAACATGAAAACGGTTCCTGCAAAGGAACGGTTTAACCTAGAAGAACGAAATTTGGTCACCAAGTGGGACTGGTGTCCTGATCCTTACCTGCAAGTATCATCAAGATTGGGTGAAAAAATGTTTGCTGAGATTTCAGGAAACTCGTAGGTTTTTGGAAGCTTGGCAACCCTTTTCAATGAAAGTGATTCTCGTCAGTCTCTGCTTGGGGCTACTTCCATAGGCCACAAACAATAGCCATAGAACTTGGAACTACATTATTGTGCCAAGTTTCAAAGAGCTAGCACAAACCGTGTTTGATTTAGAGTTCCAACTACATGTATCCATATAGGAGAAATCAGAGTGAAACCTAAACATTAAAACGGTTACTGCAAAGGAATGGTTTAACCTAGAAGAACGAAATTCGGTGAGCCTAGTGGGATTGGTGTACTGATCATTAAATGGAAGTATCATCAAGATTGGGTGAAAAAATGTTTGCTGAGATTTCAGGAAACTCTTAGTTGTTTGGAAGCTTGGAAACCCCTTTCAATGAAAGTGATTCTCGTCAGTCTCTGCTTGGGGCTACTTCCATAGGACACAAACCTTAGCCATAGAACTTGGAACTACATTATGGTGCCAAGTTTCAAAGAGCTAGCACAAACCACGTTTGATTTAGAGTTCCAACTACATGTATCCATATAGGAGAAAACAGAGTGAAACCTAAACATGTAAACGGTTCCTGCAAAGGAACGGTTTAACCTAGAAGAACGAAATTCCTTGAGCCAAGTGGGACTGGTGTACTGATCATTACCTGCAAGTATCATCAAGATTGGGTGAAAAAATGTTTGCTGAGATTTCAAGAAAATCGTAGGTTTTGGTAGCTTGGCAACCCCTTTGAATGAAAGTGATTCTCATCAGTCTCTGCTTGGGGCTACTTCCATAGGACACAAACCATAGCCATAGAACTTGGAACTACATTATTGTGCCAAGTTTCAAAGAGCTAGCACAAACCGTGTTTGATTTAGAGTTTCAACTACATGTATCCATATAGGAGAAAACAGAGTGAAACCTAAACATGAAAACGGTTACTGCAAAGGAACGGTTTAACCTCGAAGAACGAAATTTAGGGAGCCAAGTGGGACTAGTGTACTGATCATTAACTGCAAGTATCATCAAGATTGGGTGAAAAAATGTTTGCTGAGAATTCAGGAAACTCTTAGTTTTTTGGAAGCTTGGAAACGCCTTTCAATGAAAGTGATTCTCGTCAGTCTCTGCTTGGGGCTACTTCCATGGGACACAAACCTAAGCCATAGAACTTGGAACTACATTATGGTGCCAAGTTTCAAAGAGCTAGCACAAACCACGTTTGATTTAGAGTTCCAACTACATGTATCCATATAGGAGAAAACAGAGTGAAACCTAAACATGAAAACGGTTACTGCAAAGGAACGGTTTAACCTAGAAGAATGAAATTTGGTCACCAAGTGGGACTGGTGTCCTGATCCTTACCTGCAAGTATCATCAAGATTGGGTGAAAAAATGTTTGCTGAGATTTCAGGAAACTCGTAGTTTTTGGAAGCTTGGCAACCCCTTTCAATGAAAGTGATTCTCGTCAGTCTCTGCTTGGGGCTACTTTCCATAGGCCACAAACAATAGCCATAGAACTTGGAACTACATGATTGTGCCAAGTTTCAAAGAGCTAGCACAAACCGTGTTTGATTTAGAGTTCCAACTACATGTATCCATATAGGAGAAATCAGAGTGAAACCTAAACATTAAAACGGTTACTGCAAAGGAATGGTTTAACCTAGAAGAACGAAATTTGGTGAGCCTAGTGGGATTGGTGTACTGATCATTAAATGGAAGTATCATCAAGATTGGGTGAAAAAATGTTTGCTGAGATTTCAGGAAAGTCTTAGTTGTTTGGAAGCTTGGAAACCCCTTTCAATGAAAGTGATTCTCGTCAGTCTCTGCTTGGGGCTACTTCCATAGGACACAAACCTTAGCCATAGAACGTGGAACTACATTATGGTGCCAAGTTTCAAAGAGCTAGCACAAACCACGTTTGATTTAGAGTTCCAACTACATGTATCCATATAGGAGAAAACAGAGTGAAACCTAAACATGTAAACGGTTCCTGCAAAGGAACGGTTTAACCTAGAAGAACGAAATTTGGTGATCCAAATGGGATTGGTGTACTGATCATTAAGTGGAAGTATCATCCAGATTGGGTGAAAAAATGATTGCTGAGATTTCAGGAAACTCGTAGTTTTTTGGAAGCTTGGCAACCCCTTTCAACGAAAGTGATTCTCGTCAGTCTCTGCTTGGGGCTACTTCCATAGGACACAAACCATAGCCATAGAACTTGGAACTACATTATTGTGCCAAGTTTCAAAGAGCTAGCACAAACCGTGTTTGATTTAGAGTTCCAACTACATGTATCCATATAGGAGGAAACAGAGTGAAACCTAAACATGAAAACGGTTTCTGCAAAGGAACGGTTTAACCTAGAAGAACGAAATTTAGGGAGCCAAGTGGGACTAGTGTACTGATCATTACCTGCAAGTATCATCAAGATTGGTTGAAAAAATGTTTGCTGAGAATTCAGGAAACTTGTAGTTTTGTGGAAGCGGCAACCCCTTTCAATGAAAGTGATTCTCGTCAGTCTCTGCTTGGGGCTACTACCATAGGACACAATCCTTAGCCATAGAACTTGGAACTACATTATTGTGCCAAGTTTCAAAGAGCTAGCACAAACCGTGTTTGATTTAGAGTTCCAACTACATGTATCCATATAGGAGAAATCAGAGTGAAACCTAAACATTAAAACGGTTACTGCAAAGCAATGGTTTAACCGAGAAGAACGAAATTTGGTGAGCCTAGTGGGATTGGTGTACTGATCATTAAATGGAAGTATCATCAAGATTGGGTGAAAAAATGTTTGCTGAGATTTCAGGAAACTCGTAGTTTTTTGGAAGCTTGGCAACCCCTTTCAATGAAACTGATTCTCGTCAGTCTCTGCTTGGGGCTACTTCCATAGGACACAAACCATAGCCATAGAACTTGGAACTACATTATGGTGCCAAGTTTCAAAGAGCTAGCACAAACCACGTTTGATTTAGAGTTCCAACTACATGTATCCATATAGGAGAAAACAGAGTGAAACCTAAACATGAAAACGGTTCCTCCAAAGGAACGGTTTAACCTAGAAGAACGAAATTTGGTCACCAAGTGGGACTGGTGTCCTGATCCTTACCTGCAAGTATCATCAAGATTGGGTGAAAAAATGTTTGCTGAGATTTCAGGAAACTCGTAGTTTTTTGGAAGCTTGGCAACCCCTTTCAATGAAAGTGATTCTCGTCAGTCTCTGCTTGGGGCTACTTCCATAGGCCACAAACAATAGCCATAGAACTTGGAACTACATTATTGTGCCAAGTTTCAAAGAGATAGCACAAACCGTGTTTGATTTAGAGTTCCAACTACATGTATCCATATAGGAGAAATCAGAGTGAAACCTAAACATTAAAACGGTTACTGCAAAGGAATGGTTTAACCTAGAAGAACGAAATTCGATGAGCCTAGTGGGATTGGTGTACTGATCATTAAATGGAAGTATCATCAAGATTGGGTGAAAAAATGTTTGCTGAGATTTCAGGAAACTCTTTGTTGTTTGGAAGCTTGGAAACCCCTTTCAATGAAAGTGATTCTCGTCAGTCTCTGCTTGGGCTACTTCCATAGGACACAAACCTTAGCCATAGAACTTGGAACTACATTATGGTGCCATGTTTCAAAGAGCTAGCACAAACCACGTTTGATTTAGAGTTCCAACTACATGTATCCATATAGGAGAAAACAGAGTGAAACCTAAACATGTAAACGGTTCCTGCAAAGGAACGGTTTAACCTAGAAGAACGAAATTTGGTGATCCAAATGGGATTGGTGTACTGATCATTAAGTGGAAGTATCATCAAGATTGGGTGAAAAAATGATTGCTGAGATTTCAGGAAACTCGTAGTTTTTTGGAAGCTTGGCAACCCCTTTCAATGAAAGTGATTCTCGTCAGTCTCTGCTTGGGGCTACTTCCATAGGACACAAACCATAGCCATAGAACTTGGAACTACATTATTGTGCCATGTTTCAAAGAGCTAGCACAAACCGTGTTTGATTTAGAGTTCCAACTACATGTATCCATATAGGAGAAAACAGAGTGAAACCTAAACATGAAAACGGTTACTGCAAAGGAACGGTTTAACCTAGAAGAACGAAATTCCTTGAGCCAAGTGGGACTGGTGTACTGATCATTACCTGCAAGTATCATCAAGATTGGGTGAAAAAATGTTTGCTGAGATTTCAAGAAAATCGTAGGTTTTGGTAGCTTGGCAACCCCTTTGAATGAAAGTGATTCTCATCAGTCTCTGCTTGGGCTACTTCCATAGGACACAAACCATAGCCATAGAACTTGGAACTACATTATTGTGCCAAGTTTCAAAGAGCTAGCACAAACCGTGTTTGATTTAGAGTTTCAACTACATGTATCCATATAGGAGAAAACAGAGTGAAACCTAAACATGAAAACGGTTACTGCAAAGGAACGGTTTAACCTCGAAGAACGAAATTTAGGGAGCCAAGTGGGACTAGTGTACTGATCATTAACTGCAAGTATCATCAAGATTGGGTGAAAAAATGTTTGCTGAGAATTCAGGAAACTTGTAGTTTTTTGGAAGCTTGGCAACCCCTTTCAATGAAAGTGATTCTCGTCAGTCTCTGCTTGGGGCTACTTCCATAGGACACAAACCATAGCCATAGAACTTGGAACTACATTATGGTGCCAATTCTCAAAGAGCTAGCACAAACCACGTTTGATTTAGAGTTCCAACTACATGTATCCATATAGGAGAAAACAGAGTGAAACCTAAACATGTAAACGGTTCCTGCAAAGGAACGATTTAACCTAGAAGAACGAAATTTGGTGATCCAAATGAGATTGGTGTACTGATCATTAAGTGGAAGTATCATCAAGATTGGGTGAAAAAATGATTGCTGAGATTTCAGGAAACTCGTAGTTTTTTTTTAAGCTTGGCAACCCCTTTCAATGAAAGTGATTCTCGTCAGTCTCTGCTTGGGGCTACTTCCATAGGACACAAATCATAGCCATAGAACTTGGAACTACATTATTGTGCCAAGTTTCAAAGAGCTAGCACAAACCGTGTTTGATTTAGAGTTCCAACTACATGTATCCATATAGGAGAAAACAGAGTGAAACCTAAACATGAAAACGGTTACTGCAAAGGAACGTTTTAACCTAGAAGAACGAAATTTGGTGAGCCAACTGGGACTGGTGTACTGATCATTACCTGCAAGTATCATCAAGATTGGGTGAAAAAATGTTTTGCTGAGAATTCAGGAACTCGTAGTTTTTTGGAAGCTTGGCAACCCCTTTCAATGAAAGTGATTCTCGTCAGTCTCTGCTTGGGGCTACTTCCATAGGACACAAACCATAGCCATAGAACTTGGAACTCCATTATTGTGGCAAGTTTCAAAGAGCTAGCACAAACCGTGTTTGATTTAGAGTTCCAACTACATGTATCCATATAGGAGAAAACAGAGTGAAACCTAAACATGAAAACGGTTACTGCAAAGGAACGGTTTAACCTAGAAGAACGAAATTTGGTCACCAACTGGGACTGGTGTCCTGATCCTTACCTGCAAGTATCATCAAGATTGGGTGAAAAAATGTTTGCTGATATTTCAGGAAACTCGTATTTTTTTGGAAGCTTGGCAACCCCTTTCAATGAAAGTGATTCTCGTCAGTCTCTGCTTGGGGCTACTTCCATAGGACACAAACCATAGCCATAGAACTTGGAACTACATTTTTGTGCCAAGTTTCAAAGAGCTAGCACAAACCGTGTTTGATTTAGAGTTCCAACTACATGTATCCATATAGGAGAAAACAGAGTGAAACCTAAACATGAAAACGGTTACTGCAAAGGAACGGTTTAACCTAGAAGAACGAAATTTGGGGAGCCAAGTGGGACTAGTGTACTGATCATTACCTGCAAGTATCATCAAGATTGGGTGAAAAAATGTTTGCTGAGAATTCAGGAAACTCGCAGTTTTTTGGAAGCTTGGCAACCCCTTTCAATGAATGTGATTCTCGTCAGTCTCTGCTTGGGGCTACTTCCATAGGACACAAACCATAGCCATAGAACTTTGAACTACATTATTGTGCCAAGTTTCAAAGAGCTAGCACAAACCGTGTTTGATTTAGAGTTCCAACTACATGTATCCATATAGGAGAAAACAGATTGAAACCTAAACATGAAAACGGTTACTGCAAAGGAACGGTTTAACCTAGAAGAACGAAATTCGGTGAGCCAAGTAGGACTGGTGTACTGATCATTACCTGCAAGTATCATCAAGATTGGGTGAAAAATGTTTGCTGAGATTTCAAGAAACTCGTAGGTTTTGGTAGCTTGGCAACCCCTTTGAATGAAAGTGATTCCCATCAGTCTCTGCTTGGGGCTACTTCCATAGGACACAAACCATAGCCATAGAACTTGGAACTACATTATTGTGCCAAGTTTCAAAGAGCTAGCACAAACCGTGTTTGATTTAGAGTTCCAACTACATGTATCCATATAGGAGAAAACAGAGTGAAACCTAAACATGAAAACGGTTACTGCAAAGGAACGGTTTAAACCTAGAAGAACGAAATTTGGTCACCAAGTGGGACTGGTGTCCTGATCCTTACCTGCAAGTATCATCAAGATTGGGTGAAAAAATGTTTGCTGAGAATTCAGGAAACTCGTACTTTTTTGGAAGCTTGGCAACCCCTTTCAATGAAAGTGATTCTCGTCAGTCTCTGCTTGGGGCTACTACCATAGGACACAATCCTTAGCCATAGAACTTGGAACTACATTATTGTGCCAAGTTTCAAAGAGCTAGCACAAACCGTGTTTGATTTAGAGTTCCAACTACATGTATCCATATAGGAGAAATCAGAGTGAAACCTAAACATTAAAACGGTTACTGCAAAGCAATGGTTTAACCGAGAAGAACGAAATTTGGTGAGCCTAGTGGGATTGGTGTACTGATCATTAAATGGAAGTATCATCAAGATTGGGTGAAAAAATGTTTGCTGAGATTTCAGGAAACTCGTAGTTTTTTGGAAGCTTGGCAACCCCTTTCAATGAAACTGATTCTCGTCAGTCTCTGCTTGGGGCTACTTCCATAGGACACAAACCATAGCCATAGAACTTGGAACTACATTATGGTGCCAAGTTTCAAAGAGCTAGCACAAACCACGTTTGATTTAGAGTTCCAACTACATGTATCCATATAGGAGAAAACAGAGTGAAACCTAAACATGAAAACGGTTCCTCCAAAGGAACGGTTTAACCTAGAAGAACGAAATTTGGTCACCAAGTGGGACTGGTGTCCTGATCCTTACCTGCAAGTATCATCAAGATTGGGTGAAAAAATGTTTGCTGAGATTTCAGGAAACTCGTAGTTTTTTGGAAGCTTGGCAACCCCTTTCAATGAAAGTGATTCTCGTCAGTCTCTGCTTGGGGCTACTTCCATAGGCCACAAACAATAGCCATAGAACTTGGAACTACATTATTGTGCCAAGTTTCAAAGAGATAGCACAAACCGTGTTTGATTTAGAGTTCCAACTACATGTATCCATATAGGAGAAATCAGAGTGAAACCTAAACATTAAAACGGTTACTGCAAAGGAATGGTTTAACCTAGAAGAACGAAATTCGATGAGCCTAGTGGGATTGGTGTACTGATCATTAAATGGAAGTATCATCAAGATTGGGTGAAAAAATGTTTGCTGAGATTTCAGGAAACTCTTTGTTGTTTGGAAGCTTGGAAACCCCTTTCAATGAAAGTGATTCTCGTCAGTCTCTGCTTGGGGCTACTTCCATAGGACACAAACCTTAGCCATAGAACTTGGAACTACATTATGGTGCCATGTTTCAAAGAGCTAGCACAAACCACGTTTGATTTAGAGTTCCAACTACATGTATCCATATAGGAGAAAACAGAGTGAAACCTAAACATGTAAACGGTTCCTGCAAAGGAACGGTTTAACCTAGAAGAACGAAATTTGGTGATCCAAATGGGATTGGTGTACTGATCATTAAGTGGAAGTATCATCAAGATTGGGTGAAAAAATGATTGCTGAGATTTCAGGAAACTCGTAGTTTTTTGGAAGCTTGGCAACCCCTTTCAATGAAAGTGATTCTCGTCAGTCTCTGCTTGGGGCTACTTCCATAGGACACAAACCATAGCCATAGAACTTGGAACTACATTATTGTGCCATGTTTCAAAGAGCTAGCACAAACCGTGTTTGATTTAGAGTTCCAACTACATGTATCCATATAGGAGAAAACAGAGTGAAACCTAAACATGAAAACGGTTACTGCAAAGGAACGGTTTAACCTAGAAGAACGAAATTCCTTGAGCCAAGTGGGACTGGTGTACTGATCATTACCTGCAAGTATCATCAAGATTGGGTGAAAAAATGTTTGCTGAGATTTCAAGAAAATCGTAGGTTTTGGTAGCTTGGCAACCCCTTTGAATGAAAGTGATTCTCATCAGTCTCTGCTTGGGGCTACTTCCATAGGACACAAACCATAGCCATAGAACTTGGAACTACATTATTGTGCCAAGTTTCAAAGAGCTAGCACAAACCGTGTTTGATTTAGAGTTTCAACTACATGTATCCATATAGGAGAAAACAGAGTGAAACCTAAACATGAAAACGGTTACTGCAAAAGGAACGGTTTAACCTCGAAGAACGAAATTTAGGGAGCCAAGTGGGACTAGTGTACTGATCATTAACTGCAAGTATCATCAAGATTGGGTGAAAAAATGTTTGCTGAGAATTCAGGAAACTTGTAGTTTTTTGGAAGCTTGGCAACCCCTTTCAATGAAAGTGATTCTCGTCAGTCTCTGCTTGGGGCTACTTCCATAGGACACAAACCATAGCCATAGAACTTGGAACTACATTATGGTGCCAATTCTCAAAGAGCTAGCACAAACCACGTTTGATTTAGAGTTCCAACTACATGTATCCATATAGGAGAAAACAGAGTGAAACCTAAACATGTAAACGGTTCCTGCAAAGGAACGATTTAACCTAGAAGAACGAAATTTGGTGATCCAAATGAGATTGGTGTACTGATCATTAAGTGGAAGTATCATCAAGATTGGGTGAAAAAATGATTGCTGAGATTTCAGGAAACTCGTAGTTTTTTTTTTAAGCTTGGCAACCCCTTTCAATGAAAGTGATTCTCGTCAGTCTCTGCTTGGGGCTACTTCCATAGGACACAAATCATAGCCATAGAACTTGGAACTACATTATTGTGCCAAGTTTCAAAGAGCTAGCACAAACCGTGTTTGATTTAGAGTTCCAACTACATGTATCCATATAGGAGAAAACAGAGTGAAACCTAAACATGAAAACGGTTACTGCAAAGGAACGGTTTAACCTAGAAGAACGAATTTGGTCACCAACTGGGACTGGTGTCCTGATCCTTACCTGCAAGTATCATCAAGATTGGGTGAAAAAATGTTTGCTGATATTTCAGGAAACTCGTATTTTTTTGGAAGCTTGGCAACCCCTTTCAATGAAAGTGATTCTCGTCAGTCTCTGCTTGGGGCTACTTCCATAGGACACAAACCATAGCCATAGAACTTGGAACTCCATTATTGTGGCAAGTTTCAAAGAGCTAGCACAAACCGTGTTTGATTTAGAGTTCCAACTACATGTATCCATATAGGAGAAAACAGAGTGAAACCTAAACATGACAACGGTTACTGCAAAGGAACGGTTTAACCTAGAAGAACGAAATTTGGTCACCAACTGGGACTGGTGTCCTGATCCTTACCTGCAAGTATCATCAAGATTGGGTGAAAAAATGTTTGCTGATATTTCAGGAACTCGTATTTTTTTGGAAGCTTGGCAACCCCTTTCAATGAAAGTGATTCTCGTCAGTCTCTGCTTGGGGCTACTTCCATAGGACACAAACCATAATCATAGAACTTGGAACTACATTTTTGTGCCAAGTTTCAAAGAGCTAGCACAAACCGTGTTTGATTTAGAGTTCCAACTACATGTATCCATATAGGAGAAAACAGAGTGAAACCTAAACATGAAAACGGTTACTGCAAAGGAACGGTTTAACCTAGAAGAACGAAATTTGGGGAGCCAAGTGGGACTAGTGTACTGATCATTACCTGCAAGTATCATCAAGATTGGGTGAAAAAATGTTTGCTGAGAATTCAGGAAACTCGCAGTTTTTTGGAAGCTTGGCAACCCCTTTCAATGAATGTGATTCTCGTCAGTCTCTGCTTGGGGCTACTTCCATAGGACACAAACCATAGCCATAGAACTTTGAACTACATTATTGTGCCAAGTTTCAAAGAGCTAGCACAAACCGTGTTTGATTTAGAGTTCCAACTACATGTATCCATATAGCAGAAAACAGAGTGAAACCTAAACATGAAAACGGTTACTGCAAAGGAACGGTTTAACCTAGAAGAACGAAATTCGGTGAGCCAAGTAGGACTGGTGTACTGATCATTACCTGCAAGTATCATCAAGATTGGGTGAAAAAATGTTTGCTGAGATTTCAAGAAACTCGTAGGTTTTGGTAGCTTGGCAACCCCTTTGAATGAAAGTGATTCCCATCAGTCTCTGCTTGGGGCTACTTCCATAGGACACAAACCATAGCCATAGAACTTGGAACTACATTATTGTGCCAAGTTTCAAAGAGCTAGCACAAACCGTGTTTGATTTAGAGTTCCAACTACATGTATCCATATAGGAGAAAACAGAGTGAAACCTAAACATGAAAACGGTTACTGCAAAGGAACGGTTTAACCTAGAAGAACGAAATTTGGTCACCAAGTGGGACTGGTGTCCTGATCCTTACCTGCAAGTATCATCAAGATTGGGTGAAAAAATGTTTGCTGAGAATTCAGGAAACTCGTACTTTTTTGGAAGCTTGGCAACCCCTTTCAATGAAAGTGATTCTCATCAGTCTCTGCTTGGGGCTACTACCATAGGACACAATCCTTAGCCATAGAACTTGGAACTACATTATTGTGCCAAGTTTCAAAGAGCTAGCACAAACCGTGTTTGATTTAGAGTTCCAACTACATGTATCCATATAGGAGAAATCAGAGTGAAACCTAAACATTAAAACGGTTACTGCAAAGGAACGGTTTAACCTAGAAGAACGAAATTTGGTGAGCCTAGTGGGATTGGTGTACTGATCATTAAATGGAAGTATCATCAAGATTGGGTGAAAATATGTTTGTTGAGATTTCAGGAAATTCGTAGTTTTTTGGAAGCTTGGCAACCCCTTTGAATGAAAGTGATTCTCGTCAGTCTCTGCTTGGGGCTACTTCCATAGGACACAAACCATAATCATAGAACGTGGAACTACATTATTGTGCCATGTTTCAAAGAGCTAGCACAAACCGTGTTTGATTTAGAGTTCCAACTACATGTATCCATATAGGAGAAAACAGAGTGAAACCTAAACATGAAAACGGTTACTGCAAAGGAACGGTTTAACCTAGAAGAACGAAATTTGGTCACCAAGTGGGACTGGTGTCCTGATCCTTACCTGCAAGTATCATCAAGATTGGGTGAAAAAATGTTTGCTGATATTTCAGGAAACTCGTATTTTTTTGGAAGCTTGGCATCCCCTTTCAATGAAAGTGATTCTCGTCAGTCTCTGCTTGGGGCTACTTCCATAGGACACTAACCATAATCACAGAACTTGGAACTACATTATTGTGCCAAGTTTCAAAGAGCTAGCACAAACCGTGTTTGATTTAGAGTTCCAACTACATGTATCCATATAGGAGAAAACAGAGTGAAACCTAAACATGAAAATGGTTATTGCAAAGGAACTGTTTAACCTAGAAGAACGAAATTTGGGGAGCCAAGTGGGACTAGTGTACTGATCATTACCTGCAAGTATCATCAAGATTGGGTGAAAAAATGTTTGCTGAGATTTCAGGAAACTCGTAGTTTTTTGGAAGCTTGGCAACCACTTTCAATGAAAGTCATTCTCGTCAGTCTCTGCTTGGGGCTACTTCCATAGGACACAAACCATAGCCATAGAACTTGGAACTATATTATGGTGCCAAGTTTCAAAGAGCTAGCACAAACCACGTTTGATTTAGAGTTCCAACTACATGTATCCATATAGGAGAAAACAGAGTGAAACCTAAACATGAAAACGGTTACTGCAAAGGAACGGTTTAACCTAGAAGAACGAAATTTGGTGAGCCTAGTGGGATTGGTGTACTGATCATTAAATGGAAGTATCATCAAGATTCGGTGAAAAAATATTTGCTGAGATTTGAGGAAACTCGTAGTTTTTTGGAAGCTTGGCAACCCCTTTGAATGAAAGTGATTCTCGTCAGTCTCTGCTTGGGGCTACTTCCATAGGACACAAACCATAGCCATAGAACTTGGAACTACATTATTGTGCCAAGTTTCAAAGAGCTAGCACAAACCGTGTTTGATTTACAGTTCCAACTACATGTATTCATATAGGAGAAAACAGAGTGAAACCTAAACATGAAAACGGTTACTGCAAAGGAACGGTTTAACCTAGAAGAACGAAATTTGGTGAGCCTAGTGGGATTGGTGTACTGATCATTAAATGGAAGTATCATCAAGATTCGGTGAAAAAATATTTGCTGAGATTTCAGGAAACTCGTACTTTTTTGGAAGCTTGGCAACCCCTTTCAATGAAAGTGATTCTCGTCAGTCTCTGCTTGGGGCTACTTCCATAGGACACAAACCATAGCTATAGAACTTGGAACTACATTATTGTACCAAGTTTCAAAGAGCTAGCACAAACCGTGTTTGATTTAGAGTTCCAACTACATGTATCCATATAGGAGAAAACAGAGTGAAACCTAAACATGAAAACGGTTACTGCAAAGGAACGGTTTAACCTAGAAGAACGAAATTTGGTGAGCCAAATGGGATTGGTGTACTGATCATTAAGTGGAAGTATTATCAAGATTGGGTGAAAAAATATTTGCTGAGATTTCAGGAAACTCGTAGTTTTTTGGAAGCTTGGCAACCCCTTTCAATGAAAGTGATTCTAGTCAGTCTCTGCTTGAGGCTACTTCCATAGGACACAAACCATAACCATAGAACTTGGAACTACATTATTGTGCCTAGTTTCAAAGAGCTAGCACAAACCGTGTTTGATTTACAGTTCCAACTACTTGTATCCATATAGGAGAAAACAGAGTGAAACCTAAACATGGAAACTGTTACTGCAAAGGAACGGTTTAACCAAGAGGAACGAATTTCGGTGAGCCAAGTGTGACTGGTGTACTGATCATTACCTGCAAGTATCATCAAGATTGGGTGAAAAAATGTTTGCTGAGATTTCAGGAAACTCGTAGGTTTTGGTAGCTTGTCAACCCCTTTCAATGAAAGTGATTCTCATCATTCTCTGCTTGGGGCTACTTCCATAGGACACAAACCATAGCCATAGAACTTGGAACTACATTATGGTGCCAAGTTTCAAAGAGCTAGCACAAACCGTGTTTGATTTAGAGTTCCAACTACATGTATCCATATAGGAGAAAACAGAGTGAAACCTAAACATGAAAACGGTTACTGCAAATGAACGGTTTAAACTAGAAGAACGAAATTTGGTCACCAAGTGGGACTGGTGTCCTGATCCTTACCTGCAAGTATCATCAAGATTGGGTGAAAAAATGTTTGCTGAGATTTGAGGAAACTCGTAGTTTTTTGGAAGCTTGACAACCCCTTTCAATGAAAGTGATGCTCGTCAGTCTCTGCTTGGGGCTACTTCAATAGGACACAAACCATAGCGATAGAACTTGGAACTACATTATTGTGCCAAGTTTCAAAGAGCTAGCACCAACCGTGTTTGTTTTAGAGTTCCAACTACATGTATCCATATAGGAGAAAACAGAGTGAATCCTAAACATGAAAACGGTTACTGCAAAGGAACGGTTTAACCTAGAAGAACGAAATTTGGTCAGCCAAGAGGGACTGGTGTCCTGATCCTTACCTGCCAGTATCATCAAGATTGGGTGAAAAAATATTTGCTGAGATTTCAAGAAACTCGTAGTTTTTTGGAAGCTTGGCAACCCCTTTCAATGAAAGTGATTCTCGTCAGTCTCTGCTTGGGGCTACTTCAATAGGACACAAACCATAGCGATAGAACTTGGAACTACATTATGGTGCCAAGTTTCAACGAGCTAGCACAAACAACGTTTGATTTACCGTTCCAACTACATGTATCCATATAGGAGAAAACAGAGTGAAACCTAAACATGGAAACGGTTACTGCAAAGGAACGGTTTAACCTAGAAGAACGAAATTTGGTGAGCCTAGTGGGATTGGTGTACTGATCATTAAATGGAAGTATCATCAAGATTGGGTGAAAAAATGTTTGCTGAGATTTCAGGAAACTCGTAGTTTTTTGGAAGCTTGGCAACCCCTTTCAATGAAAGGGATTCTCGTCAGTCTCTGCTTGGGGCTACTTCCATAGGACACAAACCATAGCCATAGAACTTGGAACTACATTATTGTGCCAAGTTTAAAAGAGCTAGCACAAACCGTGTTTGATTTAGAGTTCCAACTACATTTATCCATATAGGGGAAATCAGAGTGAAACCTAAACATGAAAACGGTTACTGCAAAGGAATGGTTCAACCTAGAAAAACGAAATTCGGTGAGCCAAGTGTGACTGGTGTACTGATCATTACCTGCAAGTATCATCAAGATTGGGTGAAAAAAAGTTTGCTGAGAATACAGGAAACTCATAGTTTTTTGGAAGCTTGGCAACCGCTTTCAATGAAAGTGATTCTTGTCAGTCTCTGCTTGGGGATACTTCCATAGGACACAAACCATAGCTATAGAACTTGGAACTACATTATTGTACCAAGTTTCAAAGAGCTAGCACAAACCGTGTTTGATTTAGAGTTCCAACTACATGTATCCATATAGGAGAAAACAGAGTGAAACCTAAACATGAAAACGGTTACTGCAAAGGAACGGTTTAACCTAGAAGAACGAAATTTGGTGAGCCAAATGGGATTGGTGTACTGATCATTAAGTGGAAGTATCATCAAGATTGGGTGAAAAAATATTTGCTGAGAATACAGGAAACTCATAGTTTTTTGGAAGCTTGGCAACCCCTTTCAATGAAAGTGATTCTCGTCAGTCTCTGCTTGGGGTTACTTCCATAGGACACAAACCATAGCCATAGAACTTGGAACTACATTATGGTGCCAAGTTTCAAAGAGCTAGCACAAACCACGTTTGATTTACCGTTCCAACTACATGTATCCATATAGGAGAAAACAGAGTGAAACCTAAACATGGAAACGGTTACTGCAAAGGAACGGTTTAACCTAGAAGAACGAAATTTGGTGAGCCTAGTGGGATTGGTGTACTGATCATTAAATGGAAGTATCATCAAGATTGGGTGAAAAAATGTTTGCTGAGATTTCAGGAAACTCGTAGTTTTTTGGAAGCTTGGCAACCCCTGTCAATGAAAGTGATTCTCGTCAGTCTCTGCTTGGGGCTACTTCCATAGGACACAAACCATAGCCATAGAACTTGGAACTACATTATTGTGCCAAGTTTCAAAGAGCTAGCACAAACCGTGTTTGATTTACAGTTCCAACTACATGTATCCATATAGGAGAAAACAGAGTGAAACCTAAACATGAAAACGGTTACTACAAAGGAACGGTTTAACCTAGAAGAACGAAATTTGGTCAGCCAAGTGGGACTGGTGTTCTGATCCTTACCTGCCAGTATCATCAAGATTGGGTGAAAAAATGTTTGCTGAGATTTCAGGAAACTCGTAGTTTTTTGGAAGCTTGGCAACCCCTTTCAATGAAAGTGATTCTCGTCAGTCTCTGCTTGGGGCTACTTCCATAGGACACAAACCATAGCCATAGAACTTGGAACTACATTATTGTGCCAAGTTTCAAAGAGCTAGCACAAACCGTGTTTGATTTAGAGTTCCAACTACATGTATCCATATAGGAGAAAACAGAGTGAAACCTAAACATGAAAACGGTTACTGCAAAGGAACGGTTTAACCTAGAAGAACGAAATTTGGGGAGCCAAGTGGGACTAGTGTACTGATCATTACCTGCAAGTATCATCAAGATTGGTTGAAAAATGTTTGCTGAGAATTCTGGAAACTCGTAGTTTTTTGGAAGCTTGGCAACCCCTTTCAATGAAAGGGATTCTCGTCAGTCTCTGCTTGGGGCTACTTCCATAGGACACAAACCATAGCCATAGAACTTGGAACTACATTATTGTGCCAAGTTTAAAAGAGCTAGCACAAACCGTGTTTGATTTAGAGTTCCAACTACATGTATCCATATAGGGGAAATCAGAGTGAAACCTAAACATGGAAACGGTTACTGCAAAGGAATGGTTCAACCTAGAAGAACGAAATTCGGTGAGCCAAGTGTGACTGGTGTACTGATCATTACCTGCAAGTATCATCAAGATTGGGTGAAAAAAAGTTTGCTGAGAATACAGGAAACTCATAGTTTTTTGGAAGCTTGGCAACCCCTTTCAATGAAAGTGATTCTTGTCAGTCTCTGCTTGGGGATACTTCCATAGGACACAAACCATAGCCATAGAACATGGAACTACATTATGGTGCCAAGTTTCAAAGAGCTAGCACAAACCACGTTTGATTTACCGTTCAAACTACATGTATCCATATAGGAGAAAACAGAGTGAAACCTAAACATGTAAACGGTTTCTGCAAAGGAACGGTTTAACCTAGAAAAACGAAATTTGGTGAGCCTAGTGGGATTGGTGTACTGATCATTAAATGGAAGTATCATCAAGATTGGATGAAAAAATGTTTGTTGAGATTTCAGGAAACTCGTAGTTTTTTGGAAGCTTGGCAACCCCTTTCAACGAAAGTGATTCTCGTCAGTCTCTGCTTGGGGCTACTTCCATAGGACACAAACCATAGCCATAGAACTTGGAACTACATTATTGTGCCAAGTTTCAAAGAGCTAGCACAAACCATGTTTGATTTACAGTTCCAAATACATGTATCCATATATTAGAAAACAGAGTGAAACCTAAACATGTAAACGGTTCCTGCAAAGGAATGGTTTAACCTAGAAGAACGAAATTTGGTGATCCAAATGGTATTGGTGTACTGATCATTAAGTGGAAGTATGATCAAGATTGGGTGAAAAAATGATTGCTGAGATTTCAGGAAACTCGTAGTTTTTTGGAAGCTTGGCAACCCCTTTCAATGAAAGTGATTCTCGTCAGTCTCTGCTTGGGGCTACTTCCATAGGACACAAACCATAGCCATAGAACTTGGAACTCCATTATTGTGCCAAGTTTCAAAGAGCTAGCACAAACCGTGTTTGATTTAGAGTTCCAACTACATGTATCCATATAGAAGAAAACAGAGTGAAACCAAAACATGAAAACGGTTACTGCAAAGCAACGGTTTAACCTAGAAGAACGAAATTTGGAGAGCCAAGTGGGATTGGTGTACTGATCATTAAATGGAAGTATCATCAAGATTCGGTGAAAAAATGATTGCTTAGATTTCAGGAAACTCGTAGTTTTTTGGAAGCTTGGCAACCCCATTCAATGAAAGTGATTCTCCTCAGTCTCTGCTTGGGGCTACTTCAATAGGACACAAACCATAGCCATAGAACTTGGAACTACATTATTGTGCCAAGTTTCAAAGAGCTAGCACAAACCGTGTTTGATTTAGAGTTCCAAATACATGTATCCATGTAGGAGAACACAGAGTGAATCCTAAACATGAAAATGGTTACTGTAAAGGAACGGTTTTCCCTAGAAAAACGAAATTTTTTGAGCCAAATGGGATTGGTGAACTGATCATTAAGTGGAAGTATCATCAAGATTGGGTGAAAAAATGATTGCTGAGATTTCAGGAAACTCGTAGTTTTTTGGAAGCTTGGCAACCCCTTTCAATGAAAGTGATTCTCGTCAGTCTCTGCTTGGGGCTACTTCCATAGGACACAAACCATAGCCATAGATCTTGGAACTACATTATTTTGCCTAGTTTCAAAGAGCTAGCACAAACCGTGTTTGATTTAGAGTTCCAAATACATGTATCCATATAGGAGAAATCAGAGTGAAACCTAAACATGAAAACAGTTACTGCAAAGCAACGAATTAACCTAGAAGAACAAAATTTGGTCAGCCAATTGGGACTGGTGTCCTGATCATTACCTGCAAGTACCATCACTATTGATTGAAAAAATGTTTGCTGAGATTTCAGGAAACTCATAGTTTTTTGGAAGCTTGGCAACCCTTTCAATGAAAGGGATTCTCGTCAGTCTCTGCTTGGGGCTACTTCCATAGGACACAAACCATAGCCATAGAACTTGGAACTACATTATTGTGCCAAGTTTCAAAGAGCTAGCACAAACCGTGTTTGATTTAGAGTTCCAACTACATGTATCCATATAGGAGAAAACAGAGTGAAACCTAAACATGAAAACGGTTACTGCAAAGGAACGGTTTAACCTAGAAGAACGAAATTTGGAGAGCCAGGTGGGATTGGTGAACTGATCATTAAGTGGAAGTATCATCAAGATTGGGTGAAAAAATGATTGCTGAGATTTCAGGAAACTCGTAGTTTTTTGGAAGCTTGGCAACCCCTTTCAATGAAAGTGATTCTCGTCAGTCTCAGCTTTTGGCTACTTCTATAGGACACAAACCATAGCCATAGAACTTGGAACTACATTATTGTGCCAAGTTTCAAAGAGCTAGCACTAACCGTGTTTGATTTACAGTTCCAACTACATGTATCCATATAGGAGAAATCAGAGTGAAACCTAAACATGAAAACGGTTACTGCAAAGGAACGGTTTAACCTAGAAGAACGAAATTTGGTCAGCCAATTGGGACTGGTGTCCTGATCATTACCTGCAAGTACCATCACTATTGATTGAAAAAATGTTTGCTGAGATTTCAGGAAACTCGTAGTTTTTTGGAAGCTTGGCAACCCCTTTCAATGAAAGTCATTCTCGTCAGTCTCTGCTTGGGGCTAATTCCATAGGACACATACCATAGCCATAGAACTTGGAACTACATTATTGTGCCAAGTTTCAAAGAGCTAGCACTAACCGTGTTTGATTTAGAGTTCCAACTACATGTATCCATATAGGAGAAAACAGAGTGAAACCTAAACATGAAAACGGTTACTGCAAAGGAACGGTTTAACCTAGAAGAACGAAATTTGGTGTGCCAAGTGGGACTGGTGTACTGATCATTACCTGCAAGTATCATCAAGATTGGGTGAACAAATATTTGCTGATATTTCAGGAAACTCGTAGTTTTTTGGAAGCTTGACAACCCCTTTCAATGAAAGTGATTCTCGTCAGTCTCTGCTTGGGGCTACTTCCATTGGACACAAACCATAACGATAGAACTTGGAACTACATTATTGTGCCAAGTTTCAAAGAGCTAGCACAAACCGTGTTTGATTTAGAGTTCCAACTACATGTATCCATATAGGAGAAATCAGAGTGAAACCTAAACATGAAAACGGTTACTGCAAAGCAACGAATTAACCTAGAAGAACGAAATTTGGTCAGCCAATTGGGACTGGTGTCCTGATCATTACCTGCAAGTACCATCACTATTGGGTGAAAAAATGTTTGCTGAGATTTCAGGAAACTCGTAGTTTTTTGGAAGCTTGGCAACCCCTTTCAATGAAAGTGATTCTCGTCAGTCTCTGCTTGGGGCTAATTCCATAGGACACAAACCATAGCCATAGAACCTGGAACTACATTATTGTGCCAAGTTTCAAAGAGCTAGCACAAACCGTGTTTGATTTAGAGTTCCAACTACATGTATCCATATAGTAGAAAACAGAGTGAAACCTAAACATGTAAACGGTTACTGCAAAGGAATGGTTTAACCTAGAAGAACGAAATTTGGTGATCCAAATCGGATTGGTGTACTGATCATTAAGTGGAAGTATCATCAAGATTGGGTGAAAAAATGATTGCTGAGATTTCAGGAAACTCGTAGTTTTTTGGTAGCTTGGCAAAGCCTTTCAATGAAAGTGATTCTCGTCAGTCTCTGCTTGGGGCTACTTCCATAACACAAACCATAGCCATAGAACTTGGAACTACATTATTGTGCCAAGTTTCAAAGAGCTAGCACATACCGTGTTTGATTTACAGTTCCAACTACATGTATCCATATAGGAGAAAACAGAGTGAAACCTAAACATGAAAACGGTTACTGCAAAGGAACGGTTTAACCTAGAAGAACGAAATTCGGTGAGCCAAGTAGGACTGGTGTACTGATCATTACCTGCAAGTATCATCAAGATTGGGTGAAAAAATGTTTGCTGAGATTTCAAGAAACTCGTAGGTTTTGGTAGCTTGGCAACCCCTTTGAATGAAAGTGATTCCCATCAGTCTCTGCTTGGGGCTACTTCCATAGGACACAAACCATAGCCATAGAACTTGGAACTACATTATTGTGCCAAGTTTCAAAGAGCTAGCACAAACCGTGTTTGATTTAGAGTTCCAACTACATGTATCCATATAGGAGAAAACAGAGTGAAACCTAAACATGAAAACGGTTACTGCAAAGGAACGGTTTAACCTAGAAGAACGAAATTTGGTCACCAAGTGGGACTGGTGTCCTGATCCTTACCTGCAAGTATCATCAAGATTGGGTGAAAAAATGTTTGCTGAGAATTCAGGAAACTAGTACTTTTTTGGAAGCTTGGCAACCCCTTTCAATGAAAGTGATTCTCGTCAGTCTCTGCTTGGGGCTACTACCATAGGACACAATCCTTAGCCATAGAACTTGGAACTACATTATTGTGCCAAGTTTCAAAGAGCTAGCACAAACCGTGTTTGATTTAGAGTTCCAACTACATGTATCCATATAGGAGAAATCAGAGTGAAACCTAAACATTAAAACGGTTACTGCAAAGGAACGGTTTAACCTAGAAGAACGAAATTTGGTGAGCCTAGTGGGATTGGTGTACTGATCATTAAATCGAAGTATCATCAAGATTGGGTGAAAATATGTTTGTTGAGATTTCAGGAAATTCGTAGTTTTTTGGAAGCTTGGCAACCCCTTTGAATGAAAGTGATTCTCCTCAGTCTCTGCTTGGGGCTACTTCCATAGGACACAAACCATAATCATAGAACGTGGAATTACATTATTGTGCCATGTTTCAAAGAGCTAGCACAAACCGTGTTTGATTTAGAGTTCCAACTACATGTATCCATATAGGAGAAAACAGAGTGAAACCTAAACATGAAAACGGTTACTGCAAAGGAACGGTTTAACCTAGAAGAACGAAATTTGGTCACCAAGTGGGACTGGTGTCCTGATCCTTACCTGCAAGTATCATCAAGATTGGGTGAAAAAATGTTTGCTGATATTTCAGGAAACTCGTATTTTTTTGGAAGCTTGGCAACCCCTTTCAATGAAAGTGATTCTCGTCAGTCTCTGCTTGGGGCTACTTCCATAGGACACTAACCATAATCACAGAACTTGGAACTACATTATTGTGCCAAGTTTCAAAGAGCTAGCACAAACCGTGTTTGATTTAGAGTTCCAACTACATGTATCCATATAGGAGAAAACAGAGTGAAACCTAAACATGAAAACGGTTACTGCAAAGGAACGGTTTAACCTAGAAGAACGAAATTTGGGGAGCCAAGTGGGACTAGTGTACTGATCATTACCTGCAAGTATCATCAAGATTGGGTGAAAAAATGTTTGCTGAGATTTCAGGAAACTCGTAGTTTTTTGGAAGCTTGGCAACCACTTTCAATGAAAGTCATTCTCGTCAGTCTCTGCTTGGGGCTACTTCCATAGGACACAAACCATAGCCATAGAACTTGGAACTATATTATGGTGCCAAGTTTCAAAGAGCTAGCACAAACCACGTTTGATTTAGAGTTCCAACTACATGTATCCATATAGGAGAAAACAGAGTGAAACCTAAACATGAAAACGGTTACTGCAAAGGAACGGTTTAACCTAGAAGAACGAAATTTGGTGAGCCTAGTGGGATTGGTGTACTGATCATTAAATGGAAGTATCATCAAGATTCGGTGAAAAAATATTTGCTGAGATTTGAGGAAACTCGTAGTTTTTTGGAAGCTTGGCAACCCCTTTGAATGAAAGTGATTCTCGTCAGTCTCTGCTTGGGGCTACTTCCATAGGACACAAACCATAGCCATAGAACTTGGAACTACATTATTTTGCCAAGTTTCAAAGAGCTAGCACAAACCGTGTTTGATTTACAGTTCCAACTACATGTATTCATATAGGAGAAAACAGAGTGAAACCTAAACATGAAAACGGTTACTGCAAAGGAACGGTTTAACCTAGAAGAACGAAATTTGGTGAGCCTAGTGGGATTGGTGTACTGATCATTAAATGGAAGTATCATCAAGATTCGGTGAAAAAATATTTGCTGAGATTTGAGGAAACTCGTACTTTTTTGGAAGCTTGGCAACCCCTTTGAATGAAAGTGATTCTCGTCAGTCTCTGCTTGAGGCTACTTCCATAGGACACAAACCGTAATCATAGAACTTGGAACTACATTATTGTGTCAAGTTTCAAAGAGCTAGCACAAACCGTGTTTGATTCAGAGTTCCAAAAACATGTATCCATGTAGGAGAAAACAGAGTGAAACCTAAACATGAAAAAGGTTACTGCAAAGGAACGGTTTAACCTAGAAGAACGAAATTTGGTCAGCCAAGTGGGACTGGTGTACTGATCATAACCTGCAAGTATCATCAAGATTGGGTGAAAAAATGTTTGCTGAGATTTCAGGAAACTCGTAGTTTTTTTGGAAGCTTGGCAACCCCTTTGAATGAAAGTGATTCTCATCAGTCTCTGCTTGGGGCTATTTCCATAGGTCACAAACCATAGCCATAGAACTTGGAACTACATTATTGTGCCAAGTTTCAAAGAGCTAGCACAAACCGTGATTGATTTAGAGTTCCAACAACATGTATCCATATAGGAGAAAACAGAGTGAAACCTAAACATGAAAACGGTTACTGCAAAGGAACGGTTTAACCTAGAAGAACGAAATTTGGTCAGCCAAGTGGGAGTGGTGTACTGATCATTACCTGCAAGTATCATCAAGATTGGGCCAAAAAATGTTTGCTGAGATTTCAGGAAACTCGTAGTTTTTTTGGAAGCTTGGAAACCTCTTTGAATGAAATTGATTCTCATCAGTCTCTGCTTGGGGCTACTTCCATAGGACACAAACCATAGCCATAGAACTTGGAACTACATTATGGTGCCAAGTTTCAAAGAGCTAGCCCAAACCGTGTTTGATTTAGAGTTCCAACTACATGTATCCATATTGGAGAAAACAGAGTGAAACCTAAACATGAAAACGGTTACTGCAAATGAACGGTTTAAACTAGAAGAACGAAATTTGGTCACCAAGTGGGACTGGTGTCCTGATCCTTACCTGCAAGTATTATCAAGATTGGGTGAAAAAATGTTTGCTGAGATTTGAGGAAACTCGTAGTTTTTTGGAAGCTTGACAACCCCTTTCAATGAAAGTGATTCTCGTCAGTCTCTGCTTGGGGCTACTTCAATAGGACACAAACCATAGCGATAGAACTTGGAACTACATTATTGTGCCAAGTTTCAAAGAGCTAGCACCAACCGTGTTTGTTTTAGAGTTCCAACTACATGTATCCATATAGGAGAAAACAGAGTGAAACCTAAACATGAAAACGGTTACTGCAAAGGAACGGTTTAACCTAGAAGAACGAAATTTGGTCAGCCAAGTGGGAGTGGTGTACTGATCATTACCTGCAAGTATCATCAAGATTGGGTCAAAAAATGTTTGCTGAGATTTCAGGAAACTCGTAGTTTTTTTGGAAGCTTGGAAACCCCTTTGAATGAAAGTGATTCTCATCAGTCTCTGCTTGGGGCTACTTCCATAGGACACAAACCATAACCATAGAACTTGGAACTACATTACTGTGCCAAGTTTCAAAGAGCTAGCACAAACCGTGTTTGATTTAGAGTTCCAACTACATGTATCCATATAGGAGAAAACAGAGTGAAACCTAAACATGAAAACGGTTATTGCAAAGGAATGGTTTAACCTAGAAGAACGAAATTTGGTGAGCCAAGTGGGACTGGTGTACTGATGATTACCTGCAAGTATCATCAAGACTGGGTGAAAAAATACTTGCTGAGATTTCAGGAAACTCGTACTTTTTTGGAAGCTTGGCAACCCCTTTCAATGAAAGTGATTCTCGTCAGTCTCTGCTTGGGGCTACTTCCATAGGACACAAACCATAGCTATAGAACTTGGAACTACATTATTGTACCAAGTTTCAAAGAGCTAGCACAAACCGTGTTTGATTTAGAGTTCCAACTACATGTATCCATATAGGAGAAAACAGAGTGAAACCTAAACATGAAAACGGTTACTGCAAAGGAACGGTTTAACCTAGAAGAACGAAATTTGGTGAGCCAAATGGGATTGGTGTACTGATCATTAAGTGGAAGTATCATCAAGATTGGGTGAAAAAATATTTGCTGAGATTTCAGGAAACTCGTAGTTTTTTGGAAGCTTGGCAACCCCTTTCAATGAAAGTGATTCTAGTCAGTCTCTGCTTGAGGCTACTTCCATAGGACACAAACCATAGCCATAGAACTTGGAACTACATTATTGTGCCTAGTTTCAAAGAGCTAGCACAAACCGTGTTTGATTTACAGTTCCAACTACATGTATCCATATAGGAGAAAACAGAGTGAAACCTAAACATGGAAACGGTTACTGCAAAGGAACGGTTTAACCAAGAGGAACGAATTTCGGTGATCCAAGTGTGACTGGTGTACTGATCATTACCTGCAAGTATCATCAAGATTGGGTGAAAAAATGTTTGCTGAGATTTCAGGAAACTCGTAGGTTTTGGTAGCTTGTCAACCCCTTTCAATGAAAGTGATTCTCATCATTCTCTGCTTGGGGCTACTTCCATAGGACACAAACCATAGCCATAGAACTTGGAACTACATTATGGTGCCAAGTTTCAAAGAGCTAGCACAAACCGTGTTTGATTTAGAGTTCCAACTACATGTATCCATATAGGAGAAAACAGAGTGAAACCTAAATATGAAAACGGTTACTGCAAATGAACGGTTTAAACTAGAAGAACGAAATTTGGTCACCAAGTGGGACTGGTGTCCTGATCCTTACCTGCAAGTATCATCAAGATTGGGTGAAAAAATGTTTGCTGAGATTTGAGGAAACTCGTAGTTTTTTGGAAGCTTGACAACCCCTTTCAATGAAAGTGATTCTCGTCAGTCTCTGCTTGGGGCTACTTCAATAGGACACAAACCATAGCGATAGAACTTGGAACTACATTATTGTGCCAAGTTTCAAAGAGCTAGCACCAACCGTGTTTGTTTTAGAGTTCCAACTACATGTATCCATATAGGAGAAAACAGAGTGAATCCTAAACATGAAAACGGTTACTGCAAAGGAACGGTTTAACCTAGAAGAACGAAATTTGGTCAGCCAAGAGGGACTGGTGTCCTGATCCTTACCTGCCAGTATCATCAAGATTGGGTGAAAAAATGTTTGCTGAGATTTCAAGAAACTCGTAGTTTTTTGGAAGCTTGGCAACCCCTTTCAATGAAAGTGATTCTCGTCAGTCTCTGCTTGGGGCTACTTCAATAGGACACAAACCATAGCGATAGAACTTGGAACTACATTATGGTGCCAAGTTTCAAAGAGCTAGCACAAACCACGTTTGATTTACCGTTCCAACTACATGTATCCATATAGGAGAAAACAGAGTGAAACCTAAACATGGAAACGGTTACTGCAAAGGAACGGTTTAACCTAGAAGAACGAAATTTGGTGAGCCTAGTGGGATTGGTGTACTGATCATTAAATGGAAGTATCATCAAGATTGGGTGAAAAAATGTTTGCTGAGATTTCAGGAAACTCGTAGTTTTTTGGAAGCTTGGCAACCCCTTTCAATGAAAGGGATTCTCGTCAGTCTCTGCTTGGGGCTACTTCCATAGGACACAAACCATAGCCATAGAACTTGGAACTACATTATTGTGCCAAGTTTAAAAGAGCTAGCACAAACCGTGTTTGATTTAGAGTTCCAACTACATGTATCCATATAGGGGAAATCAGAGTGAAACCTAAACATGAAAACGGTTACTGCAAAGGAATGGTTCAACCTAGAAGAACGAAATTCGGTGAGCCAAGTGTGACTGGTGTACTGATCATTACCTGCAAGTATCATCAAGATTGGGTGAAAAAAAGTTTGCTGAGAATACAGGAAACTCATAGTTTTTTGGAAGCTTGGCAACCGCTTTCAATGAAAGTGATTCTTGTCAGTCTCTGCTTGGGGATACTTCCATAGGACACAAACCATAGCTATAGAACTTGGAACTACATTATTGTACCAAGTTTCAAAGAGCTAGCACAAACCGTGTTTGATTTAGAGTTCCAACTACATGTATCCATATAGGAGAAAACAGAGTGAAACCTAAACATGAAAACGGTTACTGCAAAGGAACGGTTTAACCTAGAAGAACGAAATTTGGTGAGCCAAATGGGATTGGTGTACTGATCATTAAGTGGAAGTATCATCAAGATTGGGTGAAAAAATATTTGCTGAGAATACAGGAAACTCATAGTTTTTTGGAAGCTTGGCAACCCCTTTCAATGAAAGTGATTCTCGTCAGTCTCTGCTTGGGGTTACTTCCATAGGACACAAACCATAGCCATAGAACTTCTAACTACATTATGGTGCCAAGTTTCAAAGAGCTAGCACAAACCACGTTTGATTTACCGTTCCAACTACATGTATCCATATAGGAGAAAACAGAGTGAAACCTAAACATGGAAACGGTTACTGCAAAGGAACGGTTTAACCTAGAAGAACGAAATTTGGTGAGCCTAGTGGGATTGGTGTACTGATCATTAAATGGAAGTATCATCAAGATTGGGTGAAAAAATGTTTGCTGAGATTTCAGGAAACTCGTAGTTTTTTGGAAGCTTGGCAACCCCTGTCAATGAAAGTGATTCTCGTCAGTCTCTGCTTGGGGCTACTTCCATAGGACACAAACCATAGCCATAGAACTTGGAACTCCATTATTGTGCCAAGTTTCAAAGAGCTAGCACAAACCGTGTTTGATTTACAGTTCCAACTACATGTATCCATATAGGAGAAAACAGAGTGAAACCTAAACATGAAAACGGTTACTACAAAGGAACGGTTTAACCTAGAAGAACGAAATTTGGTCAGCCAAGTGGGACTGGTGTTCTGATCCTTACCTGCCAGTATCATCAAGATTGGGTGAAAAAATGTTTGCTGAGATTTCAGGAAACTCGTAGTTTTTTGGAAGCTTGGCAACCCCTTTCAATGAAAGTGATTCTCGTCAGTCTCTGCTTGGGGCTACTTCCATAGGACACAAACCATAGCCATAGAACCTGGAACTAAATTATTGTGCCAAGTTTCAAAGAGCTAGCACAAACCGTGTTTGATTTAGAGTTCCAACTACATGTATCCATATAGGAGAAAACAGAGTGAAACCTAAACATGAAAATCGTTCCTGC
>NW_027553104.1:0-46596 GCF_045843805.1 Urocitellus parryii
CTATGGTTGGTGTCCTATTGAAGTAGCCCCAAGCAGAGACTGACGAGAATCACTTTCATTGAAAGCGGTTGCGAAGCTTCCAAAAAACTACGAGTTTCCTGAAATCTCAGCAAACATTTTTTCACCCAATCTTGATGATACTGGCAGGTAATGATCAGTACACCAATCCCACTTGGCTCACCAAATTTCGTTCTTCTAGGTTAAACCGTTCCTTTGCAGTATCCGTATTCATGTTTAGGTTTCACTCTGTTTTCTCCTATATGGATACATGTAGTCGGAACTCTAAATCAAACACGGTTTGTGCTAGCTCTTTGAAACTTGTCACAATAATGTAGTTCCAAGTTCTATCGCTATGGTTTGTGTCCGATGGAAGTAGCCCCAAGCAGAGACTGACGAGAATCACTTTCATTGAAAGGGGTTGCCAAGCTTCCAAAAAACTACGAGTTTCCTGAAATCTTAGCAAACATTTTTTCACCCAATCTTGATGATACTGGCAGTTAATGATCAGTACACCAGTCTCACTTGGTTCACCAAATTTCGTTCTTCTAGGTTAAACCGTTCCTTTGCAGTAACCGTTTTCATGTTTAGGTTTCACTCTGTTTTCTCCTATATGGATACATGTAGTTGGAACTCTAAATCAAACACGTTTTTGCTACCTCTTTGAAATTTTGCACAATAATGTAGTTCCAAGTTCTATCGCTATTGTTTGTGTCCTACTGAAGTAGCCCCAAGCAGAGACTGACGAGAATCACTTTCATTGAAAGGGGTTGCCAAGCTTCCAAAAAACTACGAGTTTCCTCAAATCTCAGCAAACATTTTTTCACCCAATCTGGATGATACTGGCAGGTAATGATCAGTACACCAATCCCACTTGGCTCACCAAATTTCGTTCTTCTAGGTTAAACCGTTCCTTTGCAGTAACCGTATTCATGTTTAGGTTTCACTCTGTTTTCTCCTATATGGATACATGTAGTTGGAACTCTAAATCAAACACGGTTTGTGCTAGCTCTTTGAAACTTGGCACAATAATGTAGTTCCAAGTTCTATCGCTATGGTTTGTGTCCGATGGAAGTAGCCCCAAGCAGAGACTGACGAGAATCACTTTCATTGAAAGGGGTTGCCAAGCTTCCAAAAAACTACGAGTTTCCTGAAATCTCAGGAAACATTTTTTCAAATAATCTTGATGATACTGGCAGGTAATGATCAGTACACCAAATCCCACTTGGCTCACCAAATTTCGTCCTTCTAGGTTAAACCGTTCCTTTGCAGTAACCGTTTACATGTTTAGGTTTCACTCTGTTTTCTCCTATATGGATACATGTAGTTGGAACTCTAAATCAAACACGGTGTGTGCTAGCTCTTTGAAACTTGGCACAATAATGTAGTTCCAAGTTCTATCGCTATGGTTTGTGTCCTATTGAAGTAGCCCCAACAGAGACTGACGAGAATCACTTGAATTGAAAGGGGTTGCCAAGCTTCCAAAAAACTACGAGTTTCCTGAAATCTCAGCAAACATTTTTTTCACCCAATCTTGATGATACTGGCAGGTAATGATCATTACACCAATCCCACTTTGCTCACCAAATTTCGTTCTTCTAGGTTAAACCGTTCCTTTGCAGTAACCGTTTTCATGTTTAGGTTTCACTCTGTTTTCTCCTATATGGATACATGTAGTTGGAACTCTAAATCAAACACGGTTTGTGCTAGCTCTTTGAAACTTGGCACAATAATGTAGTTCCGAGTTCTATCGCTATGGTTGGTGTCCCATTGAAGTAGCCCCAAGTAGAGACTGACGAGAATCACTTTCATTGAAAGGGGTTGCCAAGCTTCCAAAAAACTACGAGTTTCCTGAAATCTCAGCAAACATTTTTTCACCCAATCTTGATGATACTGGCAGGTAATGATCAGTACACCAATCCCACTTTGCTCACCAAATTTCGTTCTTCTAGGTTAAACCGTTCGTTTGCAGTAACCGTTTTCATGTTTAGGTTTCACTCTGTTTTCTCCTATATGGATACATGTAGTTGGAACTCTAAATCAAACACGGTTTGTGCTAGCTCTTTGAAACTTGGCACAATAATGTAGTTCCAAGTTCTATCGTTATGGTTTGTTTCCGATGGAAGTAGCCCCAAGCAAAGACTGACGAGAATCACTTTCATTGAAACGGGTTGCCAAGCTTCCAAAAAACTACGAGATTCCTGAAATCTCAGCAAACATTTTTTCACCCAATCTTGATGATACTGGCAGGTAATGATCAGTACACCAGTCCCACTTGGCTCACCGAATTTCGTTCTTCTAGGTTAAACCGTTCATTTGCAGTAACCGTTTTCAGGTTTAGGTTTCACTCTGTTTTCTCCTATATGGATACATGTATTTGGAACTCTAAATCAAACACGGTTTGTGCTAGCTCTTTGAAACTTGGCACAATAATGTAGTTCCAAGATCTATCGCTATGATTGGTGTCCTATTGAAGTAGCCCCAAGCAGAGACTGACGAGAATCACTTTCATTGAAAGGGGTTGCCAAGCTTCCAAAAAACTACGAGTTTCCTGAAATCTCAGCAAACATTTTTTCAAATAATCTTGATGATACTGGCAGGTAATGATCAGTACACTAATCCCACTTGGCTCACCAAATTTCGTTCTTCTAGGTTAAACTGTTCCTTTGCAGTAACCGTTTTCATGTTTAGGTTTCAATCTGTTTTCTCCTATATGGATACATGTAGTTGGAACTCAAAATCAAACACGGTTTGTGCTAGCTCTTTGAAACTTGGCAAAATAATGTAGTTCCAAGTTCTATCGCTATGGTTGGTGTCCTATTGAAGTAGCCCCAAGCAGAGACTGACGAGAATCACTTTCATTGAAAGGGGTTGCCAAGCTTCCAAAAAAATACGAGTTTCCTGAAATCTCAGCAAACATTTTTTCACCCAATCTGGATGATACTGGCAGGTAATGATCAGTACACGAATCCCACTTGGCTCACCAAATTTCGTTCTTCTAGGTTAAACCGTTCCTTTTCAGTATCCGTATTCATGTTTAGGTTTCACTCTGTTTTCTCCTATATGGATACATGTAGTTGGAACTCTAAATCAAACACGGTTTGTGCTAGCTCTTTGAAAATTGGCACAATAATGTAGTTCCAAGTTCTATCGCTATGGTTTGTGTCCGATGGAAGTAGCCCCAAGCAGAGACTGACGAGAATCACTTTCATTGAAAGGGGTTGCGAAGCTTCCAAAAAACTACGAGTTTCCTGAAATCTTAGCAAACATTTTTTCACCCAATCTTGATGATACTTGCAGGTAATGATCAGTACACCAGTCTCACTTGGTTCACCAAATTTCGTTCTTCTAGGTTAAACCGTTCCTTTGCAGTAACCGTTTTCATGTTTAGGTTTCACTCTGTTTTCTCCTATATGGATACATGTAGTTGGAACTCTAAATCAAACACGGTTTTTGCTACCACTTTGAAATTTTGCAAAATAATGTAGTTCCAAGTTCTATCGCTATTGTTTGTGTCCTACTGAAGTAGCCCCAAGCAGAGACTGACGAGAATCACTTTCATTGAAAGGGGTTGCCAAGATTCCAAAAAACTACGAGTTTCCTCAAATCTCAGCAAACATTTTTTCACCCAATCTGGATGATACTGGCAGGTATTGATCAGTACACCAATACCACTTGGCTCACCAAATTTCGTTCTTCTAGGTTAAACCGTTCATTTGCAGTAACCGTATTCATGTTTAGGTTTCACTCTGTTTTCTCCTATATGGATACATGTAGTTGGAACTCTAAATCAAACACGGTTTGTGCTAGCTCTTTGAAACTTGGCACAATAATGTAGTTCCAAGTTCTATCGCTATGGTTGGTGTCCTATTCAAGTAGCCCCAAGCAGAGACTGACGAGAATCACTTTCATTGAAAGGGGTTGCCAAGCTTCCAAAAAACTACGAGTTTCGTGAAATCTCAGCAAACATTTTTTCACCCAATCTTGATGATACTGGCAGGTAATGATCAGTACACCAATCCCACTTGGCTCACCAAATTTCGTTCTTCTAGGTTAACCGTTCCTTTGCAGTAACCGTTTTCATGTTTAGGTTTCACTCTGTTTTCTCCTATATGGATACATGTAGTTGGAACTCTAAATCAAACACGGTTTGTGCTAGCTCTTTGAAACTTGGCACAATAATGTAGTTCCAAGTTCTATCGTTATGGTTTGTTTCCGATGGAAGTAGCCCCAAGCAAAGACTGACGAGAATCACTTTCATTGAAACGGGTTGCCAAGCTTCCAAAAAACTACGAGTTTCCTGAAATCTCAGCAAACATTTTTTCACCCAATCTTGATGATACTGGCAGGTAATGATCAGTACACCAGTCCCACTTGGCTCACCGAATTTCGTTCTTCTAGGTTAAACCGTTCATTTGCAGTAACCGTTTTCAGGTTTAGGTTTCACTCTGTTTTCTCCTATATGGATACATGTAGTTGGAACTCTAAATCAAACACGGTTTGTGCTAGCTCTTTGAAACTTGGCACAATAATGTAGTTCCAAGTTCTATCGTTATGGTTGGTGTCCTATTCAAGTAGCCCCAAGCAGAGACTGACGAGAATCACTTTCATTGAAAGGGGTTGCCAAGCTTCCAAAAAACTACGAGTTTCCTGAAATCTCAGCAAACATTTTTTCAAATAATCTTGATGATACTGGCAGGTAATGATCAGTACACTAATCCCACTTGGCTCACCAAATTTCGTTCTTCTAGGTTAAACTGTTCCTTTGCAGTAACCGTTTTCATGTTTAGGTTTCACTCTGTTTTTCTCCTATATGGATACATGTAGTTGGAACTCAAAATCAAACACGGTTTGTGCTAGCTCTTTGAAACTTGGCAAAATAAGGTAGTTCCAAGTTCTATCGCTATGGTTGGTGTCCTATTGAAGTAGCCCCAAGCAGAGACTGACGAGAATCACTTTCATTGAAAGGGGTTGCGAAGCTTCCAAAAAACTACGAGTTTCCTGAAATCTCAGCAAACATTTTTTCACCCAATCTTGATGATACTGGCAGGTAATGATCAGTACACCAATCCCACTTGGCTCACCAAATTTCGTTCTTCTAGGTTAAACCGTTCCTTTGCAGTATCCGTATTCATGTTTAGGTTTCACTCTGTTTTCTCCTATATGGATACATGTAGTCGGAACTCTAAATCAAACACGGTTTGTGCTAGCTCTTTGAAACTTGTCACAATAATGTAGTTCCAAGTTCTATCGCTATGGTTTGTGTCCGATGGAAGTAGCCCCAAGCAGAGACTGACGAGAATCACTTTCATTGAAAGGGGTTGCCAAGCTTCCAAAAAACTACGAGTTTCCTGAAATCTTAGCAAACATTTTTTCACCCAATCTTGATGATACTGGCAGTTAATGATCAGTACACCAGTCTCACTTGGTTCACCAAATTTCGTTCTTCTAGGTTAAACCGTTCCTTTGCAGTAACCATTTTCATGTTTAGGTTTCACTCTGTTTTCTCCTATATGGATACATGTAGTTGGAACTCTAAATCAAACACGGTTTTTGCTACCTCTTTGAAATTTTGCACAATAATGTAGTTCCAAGTTCTATCGCTATTGTTTGTGTCCTACTGAAGTAGCCCCAAGCAGAGACTGACGAGAATCACTTTCATTGAAAGGGGTTGCCAAGCTTCCAAAAAACTACGAGTTTCCTGAAATCTCAGCAAACATTTTTTCACCCAATCTGGATGATACTGGCAGGTAATGATCAGTACACCAATCCCACTTGGCTCACCAAATTTCGTTCTTCTAGGTTAAACCGTTCCTTTGCAGTAACCGTATTCATGTTTAGGTTTCACTCTGTTTTCTCCTATATGGATACATGTAGTTGGAACTCTAAATCAAACACGGTTTGTGCTAGCTCTTTGAAACTTGGCACAATAATGTAGTTCCAAGTTCTATCGCTATGGTTTGTGTCCGATGGAAGTAGCCCCAAGCAGAGACTGACGAGAATCACTTTCATTGAAAGGGGTTGCCAAGCTTCCAAAAAACTACGAGTTTCCTGAAATCTCAGCAAACATTTTTTCACCCAATCTTGATGATACTGGCAGGTAATGATCAGTACACCAATCCCACTTGGCTCACCAAATTTCGTTCTTCTAGGTTAAACCGTTCCTTTGCAGTAACCGTTTACATGTTTAGGTTTCACTCTGTTTTCTCCTATATGGATACATGTAGTTGGAACTCTAAATCAAACACTGTGTGCTAGCTCTTTGAAACTTGGCACAATAATGTAGTTCCAAGTTCTATCGCTATGGTTTGTGTCCTATTGAAGTAGCCCCAACAGAGACTGACGAGAATCACTTTCATTGAAAGGGGTTGCCAAGCTTCCAAAAAACTACGAGTTTCCTGAAATCTCAGCAAACATTTTTTCACCCAATCTTGATGATACTGGCAGGTAATGATCATTACACCAATCCCACTTTGCTCACCAAATTTCGTTCTTCTAGGTTAAACCGTTCCTTTGCAGTAACCGTTTTCATGTTTAGGTTTCACTCTGTTTTCTCCTATATGGATACATGTAGTTGGAACTCTAAATCAAACACGGATTGTGCTAGCTCTTTGAAACTTGGCACAATAATGTAGTTCCGAGTTCTATCGCTATGGTTTGTATCCTATTGAAGTAGCCCCAAGCAGAGACTGACGAGAATCACTTTCATTGAAAGGGGTTGCCAAGCTTCCAAAAACTACGAGTTTCCTGAAATCTCTGCAAACATTTTTTCACCCAATCTTGATGATACTGGCAGGTAATGATCAGTACACCAATACCACTTGGCTCACCAAATTTCGTTCTTCTGCGTTAAACCGTTCCTTTGCAGTAACCGTTTTCATGTTTAGGTTTCACTCTGTTTTCTCCTATATGGATACATGTAGTTGGAACTCTAAATCAAACACGGTTTTTAGCTACCTCTTTGAAATTTTGCACAATAATGTAGTTCCAAGTTCTATCGCTATTGTTTGTGTCCTACTGAAGTAGCCCCAAGCAGAGACTGAGGAGAATCACTTTAATTGAAAGGGGTTGCCAAGCTTCCAAAAAACTACGAATTTCCTCAAATCTCAGCAAACATTTTTTCACCCAATCTGGATGATACTGGCAGGTAATGATCAGTACACCAATCCCACTTGGCTCACCAAATTTCGTTCTTCTAGGTTAAACCGTTCATTTGCAGTAACCGTATTCATGTTTAGGTTTCACTCTGTTTTCTCCTATATGGATACATGTAGTTGGAACTCTAAATCAAACACGGTTTGTGCTAGCTCTTTGAAACTTGGCACAATAATGTAGTTCCAAGTTCTATCGCTATGGTTGGTGTCCTATTCAAGTAGCCCCAAGCAGAGACTGACGAGAATCACTTTCATTGAAAGGGGTTGCCAAGCTTCCAAAAAACTATGAGTTTCCTGAAATCTCAGCAAACATTTTTTTCACCCAATCTTGATGATACTGGCAGGTAATGATCAGTACACCAGTCCCACTTGGCTCACCAAATTTCGTTCTTCTAGGTTAAACCGTTCCTTGGCAGTAACCGTTTTCATGTTTAGGTTTCACTCTGTTTTCTCCTATATGGATACATGTAGTTGGAACTCTAAATCAAACACGGTTTGTGCTAGCTCTTTGAAACTTGGCACAATAATGTAGTTCCCAGTTCTATCGCTATGGTTTGTGTCCGATGGAAGTAGCCCCAAGCAGAGACTGACGAGAATCACTTTCATTGAAAGGGGTTGCCAAACTTCCAAAAACTACGAGTTTCCTGAAATCTCAGCAAACATTTTTCCACCCAATCTTGATAAAACTGGCAGGTAATGATCAGTACACCAATCCCACTTGGCTCACCAAATTTCGTTCTTCTAGGTTAAACCGTTCCTTTGCAGTAACCGTTTACATGTTTAGATTTCACTCTGTTTTCTCCTATATGGATACATGTAGTTGGAACTCTAAATCAAACACGGTTTGTGCTAGCTCTTTGAAACTTGGCACAATAATGTAGTTCCACGTTCTTTCGATATGGTTTGTGTCCTATTGAAGTAGCCCCAAGCAGAGACTGACGAGAATCACTTTCATTGAAAGGGGTTGCCAAGCTTCCAAAAAACTACGAGTTTCCTGAAATCTCAGCAAACATTTTTTCACCCAATCCTGATGATACTTGCAGGTAATGATCAGTACACCAATCCCACATGGCTCACCAAATTTCGTTCTTCTAGGTTAAACCGTTCCTTTGCAGTAACCGTTTTCATGTTTAGGTTTCACTCTGTTTTCTCCTATATGGATACATGTAGTTGGAACTCTAAATCAAACACGGTTTGTGCTAGCTCTTTGAAACTTGGCACAATAATGTAGTTCCAAGTTCTATCGCTATGGTTTGTGTCCTATTGAAGTAGCCCCAAGCAGAGACTGACGAGAATCACTTTCATTGAAAGGGGTTGCCAAGCTTCCAAAAAACTACGAGTTTCCTGAAATCTCAGCAAACATTTTTTCACCCAATCTTGATGATACTGGCAGGTAATGATCAGTACACAAATCCCACTTGGCTCACCAAATTTCGTACTTCTAGGTTAAACCGTTCCTTTGCAGTAACCGTTTTCATGTTTAGGTTTCACTCTGTTTTCTCCTATATGGATACATGTAGTTGGAACTCTAAATCAAACACGGTTTGTGCTAGCTCTTTGAAACTTGGCACAATAATGTAGTTCCAAGTTCTATCGCTATGATTGGTGTCCTATTGAAGTAGCCCCAAGCAGAGACTGACGAGAATCACTTTCATTGAAGGGGTTGCCAAGCTTCCAAAAAACTACGAGTTTCCTGAAACCTCAGCAAACATTTTTTCACCCAATCTTGATGATACTGGCAGGTAATGATCAGTACACCAATCCCACTTGGCTCACCAAATTTATTTCTTCTAGGTTAAACCGTTCCTTTGCAGTAACCGTTTTCATGTTTAGGTTTCACTCTGTTTTCTCCTATATGGATACATGTAGTTGGAACTCTAAATCAAACACGGTTTGTGCTAGCTCTTTGAAACTTGGCACAATAATGTAGTTCCAAGTTCTATCGCTATGGTTGGTGTCCTATTGAAGTAGCCCCAAGCAGAGACTGACGAGAATCACTTTCATTGAAAGGGGTTGCCAAGCTTCCAAAAAACTACGAGTTTCCGGAAATCTCAGCAAACATTTTTTCCCCCAATCTTGATGATACTGGCAGGTAATGATCACGACACCAATCCCACTTGGCTCACCAAATTTCGTTCTTCTAGGTTAAACCGTTCCTTTGCAGTAACCGTTTTCATGTTTAGGTTTCACTCTGTTTTCTCCTATATGGATACATGTAGTTGGAACTCTAAATCAAACAGGGTTTGTGCTAGCTCTTTAAAACTTGGCACAATAATGTAGTACCAAGTTCTTTCGCTGTGGTTGGTGTCCTATTGATGTAGCCCAAAGCAGAGACTGACGAGAATCACTTTCATTGAAAGGGGTTGCCAAGCTTCCAAAAAACTACGAGTTTCCTGAAATCTCAGCAAACATTTTTTCACCCAATCTTGATGATACTGGCAGGTAATGATGAGTACACCAATCCCACTTGGCTCACCAAATTTCGTTCTTCTAGGTTAAACCGTTCCTTTGCAGTAACCGTTTTCATGTTTAGGTTTCACTCTGTTTTCTCCTATATGGAAACATGTAGTTGGAACGCTAAATCAAACACGGTTTGTGCTAGCTCTTTGAAACTTGGCACAATAATGCAGTTCCAAGTTCTATCGCTATTGTTTGAGTCCTATTGCAGTAGCCCCAAGCAGAGACTGACGAGAATCACTTTCATTGAAAGGGGTTGCCAAGCTTCCAAAAAACTACGAGTTTCCTCAAATCTCAGCAAACATTTTTTCACCCAATCCTGATGATACTGGCAGGTAATGATCAGTACACCAATCCCACTTGGCTCACCAAATTTCGTTCTTCTAGGTTAAACCGTTCCTTTGCAGTAACCGTTTTCATGTTTAGGTTTCACTCTGTTTTCTCCTATATGGATACATGTAGTTTGAACTCTAAATCAAACACGGTTTGTGCTAGCTCTTTGAAACTTGGCACAATAATGTAGTTCCAAGTTCTATCGCTATGGTTGGTGTCCTATTGAAGTAGCCCCAAGCAGAGACTGACGAGAATCACTTTCATTGAAAGGGGTTGCCAAGCTTCCAAAAAACTACGAGTTTCCTGAAATCTCAGCAAACATTTTTTCACCCAATCTTGATCATACTGACCGGTAATGATCAGTACACCCATCCCACTTGGCTCACCAAATTTCGTTCTTCTAGGTTAAACCGTTCCTTTGCAGTAACCGTTTTCATGTTTAGGTTTCACTCTGTTTTCTCCTATATGGATACATGTAGTTGGAACTCTAAATCAAACACGGTTTGTGCTAGCTCTTTGAAACTTGGCACAATAATGTAGTTCCAAGTTCTATCGCTATGGTTGATGTCCTATTGCAGTAGCCCCAAGCAGAGACTGACGAGAATCACTTTCATTGAAAGGGGTTGCCAAGCTTCCAAAAAACTACGAGTTTCCTGAAATCTCAGCAAACATTTTTTCACCCAATCTTGATGATCCTGGCCGGTAATGATCAGTACACCAATCCCACTTGGCTCACCAAATTTCGTTCTTCTAGGTTAAACCGTTCCTTTCAGTAACCGTTTTCATGTTTAGATTTCACTCTGTTGTCTCCTATATGGATACACGTAGTTGGAACTCTAAATCAAACACGGTTTGTGCTAGCTCTTTGAAACTTGGCACAATAATGTAGTTCCAAGTTCTATCGCTATGGTTGGTGTCCTATCGAAGTAGCCCCAAGCAGAGACTGACGAGAATCACTTTCATTGAAAGGGGTTGCCAAGCTTCCAAAAAACTACGAGTTTCCTGAAATCTCAGCAAACATTTTTTCACCCAATCTTGATGATACTGGCAGGTAATGATGAGTACACCAATCCCACTTGGCTCACCAAATTTCGTTCTTCTAGGTTAAACCGTTCCTTTGCAGTAACCGTTTTCATGTTTAGGTTTCACTCTGTTTTCTCCTATATGGATACATGTAGTTGGAACTCTAAACCAAACACGGTTTGTGCTAGCTCTTTGAAACTTGGCACAATAATGTAGTTCCAAGTTCTATCGCTATTGTTTGTGTCCTATTGAAGTAGCCCCAAGCAGAGACTGACGAGAATCACTTTCATTGAAAGGGGTTGCCAAGCTTCCAAAAAACTACGAGTTTCCTGAAATCTCAGCAAACATTTTTTCACCCAATCTTGATGATACTGGCAGGTAATGATCAGTACACCAATCCCACTTGGCTCACCAAATTTCGTTCTTCTAGGTTAAACCGTTCCTTTGCAGTAACCGTTTTCATGTTTAGGTTTCACTCTGTTTTCTCCTATATGGATACATGTAGTTGGAACTCTAAATCAAACACGGTTTGTGCTAGCTCTTTGAAACTTGGCACAATAATGTAGTTCCAAGTTCTATCGCTATGGTTTGTGTCCGATGGAAGTAGCCCCAAGCAGAGACTGACGAGAATCACTTTCATGAAAGGGGTTGCCAAGCTTCCAAAAAACTACGAGTTTCCTGAAATCTCAGCAAACATTTTTTCAAATAATCTTGATGATACTGGCAGGTAATGATCAGTACACCAATCCCACTTGGCTCACCAAATTTCGTCCTTCTAGGTTAAACCGTTCCTTTGCAGTAACCGTTTACATGTTTAGGTTTCACTCTGTTTTCTCCTATATGGATACATGTAGTTGGAACTCTAAATCAAACACGGTGTGTGCTAGCTCTTTGAAACTTGGCACAATAATGTAGTTCCAAGTTCTATCGCTATGGTTTGTGTCCTATTGAAGTAGCCCCAACAGAGACTGACGAGAATCACTTGAATTGAAAGGGGTTGCCAAGCTTCCAAAAAACTACGAGTTTCCTGAAATCTCAGCAAACATTTTTTCACCCAATCTTGATGATACTGGCAGGTAATGATCATTACACCAATCCCACTTTGCTCACCAAATTTCGTTCTTCTAGGTTAAACCGTTCCTTTGCAGTAACCGTTTTCATGTTTAGGTTTCACTCTGTTTTCTCCTATATGGATACATGTAGTTGGAACTCTAAATCAAACACGGTTTGTGCTAGCTCTTTGAAACTTGGCACAATAATGTAGTTCCGAGTTCTATCGCTATGGTTGGTGTCCCATTGAAGTAGCCCCAAGTAGAGACTGACGAGAATCACTTTCATTGAAAGGGGTTGCCAAGCTTCCAAAAAACTACGAGTTTCCTGAAATCTCAGCAAACATTTTTTCACCCAATCTTGATGATACTGGCAGGTAATGATCAGTACACCAATCCCACTTTGCTCACCAAATTTCGTTCTTCTAGGTTAAACCGTTCGTTTGCAGTAACCGTTTTCATGTTTAGGTTTCACTCTGTTTTCTCCTATATGGATACATGTAGTTGGAACTCTAAATCAAACACGGTTTGTGCTAGCTCTTTGAAACTTGGCACAATAATGTAGTTCCAAGTTCTATCGTTATGGTTTGTTTCCGATGGAAGTAGCCCCAAGCAAAGACTGACGAGAATCACTTTCATTGAAACGGGTTGCCAAGCTTCCAAAAAACTACGAGATTCCTGAAATCTCAGCAAACATTTTTTCACCCAATCTTGATGATACTGGCAGGTAATGATCAGTACACCAGTCCCACTTGGCTCACCGAATTTCGTTCTTCTAGGTTAAACCGTTCATTTGCAGTAACCGTTTTCAGGTTTAGGTTTCACTCTGTTTTCTCCTATATGGATACATGTATTTGGAACTCTAAATCAAACACGGTTTGTGCTAGCTCTTTGAAACTTGGCACAATAATGTAGTTCCAAGATCTATCGCTATGATTGGTGTCCTATTGAAGTAGCCCCAAGCAGAGACTGACGAGAATCACTTTCATTGAAAGGGGTTGCCAAGCTTCCAAAAAACTACGAGTTTCCTGAAATCTCAGCAAACATTTTTTCAAATAATCTTGATGATACTGGCAGGTAATGATCAGTACACTAATCCCACTTGGCTCACCAAATTTCGTTCTTCTAGGTTAAACTGTTCCTTTGCAGTAACCGTTTTCATGTTTAGGTTTCAATCTGTTTTCTCCTATATGGATACATGTAGTTGGAACTCAAAATCAAACACGGTTTGTGCTAGCTCTTTGAAACTTGGCAAAATAATGTAGTTCCAAGTTCTATCGCTATGGTTGGTGTCCTATTGAAGTAGCCCCAAGCAGAGACTGACGAGAATCACTTTCATTGAAAGGGGTTGCCAAGCTTCCAAAAAAATACGAGTTTCCTGAAATCTCAGCAAACATTTTTTCACCCAATCTGGATGATACTGGCAGGTAATGATCAGTACACGAATCCCACTTGGCTCACCAAATTTCGTTCTTCTAGGTTAAACCGTTCCTTTTCAGTATCCGTATTCATGTTTAGGTTTCACTCTGTTTTCTCCTATATGGATACATGTAGTTGGAACTCTAAATCAAACACGGTTTGTGCTAGCTCTTTGAAAATTGGCACAATAATGTAGTTCCAAGTTCTATCGCTATGGTTTGTGTCCGATGGAAGTAGCCCCAAGCAGAGACTGACGAGAATCACTTTCATTGAAAGGGGTTGCGAAGCTTCCAAAAAACTACGAGTTTCCTGAAATCTTAGCAAACATTTTTTCACCCAATCTTGATGATACTTGCAGGTAATGATCAGTACACCAGTCTCACTTGGTTCACCAAATTTCGTTCTTCTAGGTTAAACCGTTCCTTTGCAGTAACCGTTTTCATGTTTAGGTTTCACTCTGTTTTCTCCTATATGGATACATGTAGTTGGAACTCTAAATCAAACACGGTTTTTGCTACCACTTTGAAATTTTGCAAAATAATGTAGTTCCAAGTTCTATCGCTATTGTTTGTGTCCTACTGAAGTAGCCCCAAGCAGAGACTGACGAGAATCACTTTCATTGAAAGGGGTTGCCAAGATTCCAAAAAACTACGAGTTTCCTCAAATCTCAGCAAACATTTTTTTAACCCAATCTGGATGATACTGGCAGGTATTGATCAGTACACCAATACCACTTGGCTCACCAAATTTCGTTCTTCTAGGTTAAACCGTTCATTTGCAGTAACCGTATTCATGTTTAGGTTTCACTCTGTTTTCTCCTATATGGATACATGTAGTTGGAACTCTAAATCAAACACGGTTTGTGCTAGCTCTTTGAAACTTGGCACAATAATGTAGTTCCAAGTTCTATCGCTATGGTTGGTGTCCTATTCAAGTAGCCCCAAGCAGAGACTGACGAGAATCACTTTCATTGAAAGGGGTTGCCAAGCTTCCAAAAAACTACGAGTTTCGTGAAATCTCAGCAAACATTTTTTCACCCAATCTTGATGATACTGGCAGGTAATGATCAGTACACCAATCCCACTTGGCTCACCAAATTTCGTTCTTCTAGGTTAACCGTTCCTTTGCAGTAACCGTTTTCATGTTTAGGTTTCACTCTGTTTTCTCCTATATGGATACATGTAGTTGGAACTCTAAATCAAACACGGTTTGTGCTAGCTCTTTGAAACTTGGCACAATAATGTAGTTCCAAGTTCTATCGTTATGGTTTGTTTCCGATGGAAGTAGCCCCAAGCAAAGACTGACGAGAATCACTTTCATTGAAACGGGTTGCCAAGCTTCCAAAAAACTACGAGTTTCCTGAAATCTCAGCAAACATTTTTTCACCCAATCTTGATGATACTGGCAGGTAATGATCAGTACACCAGTCCCACTTGGCTCACCGAATTTCGTTCTTCTAGGTTAAACCGTTCATTTGCAGTAACCGTTTTCAGGTTTAGGTTTCACTCTGTTTTCTCCTATATGGATACATGTAGTTGGAACTCTAAATCAAACACGGTTTGTGCTAGCTCTTTGAAACTTGGCACAATAATGTAGTTCCAAGTTCTATCGTTATGGTTGGTGTCCTATTCAAGTAGCCCCAAGCAGAGACTGACGAGAATCACTTTCATTGAAAGGGGTTGCCAAGCTTCCAAAAAACTACGAGTTTCCTGAAATCTCAGCAAACATTTTTTCAAATAATCTTGATGATACTGGCAGGTAATGATCAGTACACTAATCCCACTTGGCTCACCAAATTTCGTTCTTCTAGGTTAAACTGTTCCTTTGCAGTAACCGTTTTCATGTTTAGGTTTCACTCTGTTTTCTCCTATATGGATACATGTAGTTGGAACTCAAAATCAAACACGGTTTGTGCTAGCTCTTTGAAACTTGGCAAAATAAGGTAGTTCCAAGTTCTATCGCTATGGTTGGTGTCCTATTGAAGTAGCCCCAAGCAGAGACTGACGAGAATCACTTTCATTGAAAGGGGTTGCGAAGCTTCCAAAAAACTACGAGTTTCCTGAAATCTCAGCAAACATTTTTTCACCCAATCTTGATGATACTGGCAGGTAATGATCAGTACACCAATCCCACTTGGCTCACCAAATTTCGTTCTTCTAGGTTAAACCGTTCCTTTGCAGTATCCGTATTCATGTTTAGGTTTCACTCTGTTTTCTCCTATATGGATACATGTAGTCGGAACTCTAAATCAAACACGGTTTGTGCTAGCTCTTTGAAACTTGTCACAATAATGTAGTTCCAAGTTCTATCGCTATGGTTTGTGTCCGATGGAAGTAGCCCCAAGCAGAGACTGACGAGAATCACTTTCATTGAAAGGGGTTGCCAAGCTTCCAAAAAACTACGAGTTTCCTGAAATCTTAGCAAACATTTTTTCACCCAATCTTGATGATACTGGCAGTTAATGATCAGTACACCAGTCTCACTTGGTTCACCAAATTTCGTTCTTCTAGGTTAAACCGTTCCTTTGCAGTAACCGTTTTCATGTTTAGGTTTCACTCTGTTTTCTCCTATATGGATACATGTAGTTGGAACTCTAAATCAAACACGGTTTTTGCTACCTCTTTGAAATTTTGCACAATAATGTAGTTCCAAGTTCTATCGCTATTGTTTGTGTCCTACTGAAGTAGCCCCAAGCAGAGACTGACGAGAATCACTTTCATTGAAAGGGGTTGCCAAGCTTCCAAAAAACTACGAGTTTCCTGAAATCTCAGCAAACATTTTTTCAAATAATCTTGATGATACTGGCAGGTAATGATCAGTACACTAATCCCACTTGGCTCACCAAATTTCGTTCTTCTAGGTTAAACTGTTCCTTTGCAGTAACCGTTTTCATGTTTAGGTTTCACTCTGTTTTCTCCTATATGGATACATGTAGTTGGAACTCAAAATCAAACACGGTTTGTGCTAGCTCTTTGAAACTTGGCAAAATAAGGTAGTTCCAAGTTCTATCGCTATGGTTGGTGTCCTATTGAAGTAGCCCCAAGCAGAGACTGACGAGAATCACTTTCATTGAAAGGGGTTGCGAAGCTTCCAAAAAACTACGAGTTTCCTGAAATCTCAGCAAACATTTTTTCACCCAATCTTGATGATACTGGCAGGTAATGATCAGTACACCAATCCCACTTGGCTCACCAAATTTCGTTCTTCTAGGTTAAACCGTTCCTTTGCAGTATCCGTATTCATGTTTAGGTTTCACTCTGTTTTCTCCTATATGGATACATGTAGTCGGAACTCTAAATCAAACACGGTTTGTGCTAGCTCTTTGAAACTTGTCACAATAATGTAGTTCCAAGTTCTATCGCTATGGTTTGTGTCCGATGGAAGTAGCCCCAAGCAGAGACTGACGAGAATCACTTTCATTGAAAGGGGTTGCCAAGCTTCCAAAAAACTACGAGTTTCCTGAAATCTTAGCAAACATTTTTTCACCCAATCTTGATGATACTGGCAGTTAATGATCAGTACACCAGTCTCACTTGGTTCACCAAATTTCGTTCTTCTAGGTTAAACCGTTCCTTTGCAGTAACCGTTTTCATGTTTAGGTTTCACTCTGTTTTCTCCTATATGGATACATGTAGTTGGAACTCTAAATCAAACACGGTTTTTGCTACCTCTTTGAAATTTTGCACAATAATGTAGTTCCAAGTTCTATCGCTATTGTTTGTGTCCTACTGAAGTAGCCCCAAGCAGAGACTGACGAGAATCACTTTCATTGAAAGGGGTTGCCAAGCTTCCAAAAAACTACGAGTTTCCTGAAATCTCAGCAAACATTTTTTCACCCAATCTGGATGATACTGGCAGGTAATGATCAGTACACCAATCCCACTTGGCTCACCAAATTTCGTTCTTCTAGGTTAAACCGTTCCTTTGCAGTAACCGTATTCATGTTTAGGTTTCACTCTGTTTTCTCCTATATGGATACATGTAGTTGGAACTCTAAATCAAACACGGTTTGTGCTAGCTCTTTGAAACTTGGCACAATAATGTAGTTCCAAGTTCTATCGCTATGGTTTGTGTCCGATGGAAGTAGCCCCAAGCAGAGACTGACGAGAATCACTTTCATTGAAAGGGGTTGCCAAGCTTCCAAAAAACTACGAGTTTCCTGAAATCTCAGCAAACATTTTTTCACCCAATCTTGATGATACTGGCAGGTAATGATCAGTACACCAATCCCACTTGGCTCACCAAATTTCGTTCTTCTAGGTTAAACCGTTCCTTTGCAGTAACCGTTTACATGTTTAGGTTTCACTCTGTTTTCTCCTATATGGATACATGTAGTTGGAACTCTAAATCAAACACTGTGTGCTAGCTCTTTGAAACTTGGCACAATAATGTAGTTCCAAGTTCTATCGCTATGGTTTGTGTCCTATTGAAGTAGCCCCAACAGAGACTGACGAGAATCACTTTCATTGAAAGGGGTTGCCAAGCTTCCAAAAAACTACGAGTTTCCTGAAATCTCAGCAAACATTTTTTCACCCAATCTTGATGATACTGGCAGGTAATGATCATTACACCAATCCCACTTTGCTCACCAAATTTCGTTCTTCTAGGTTAAACCGTTCCTTTGCAGTAACCGTTTTCATGTTTAGGTTTCACTCTGTTTTCTCCTATATGGATACATGTAGTTGGAACTCTAAATCAAACACGGATTGTGCTAGCTCTTTGAAACTTGGCACAATAATGTAGTTCCGAGTTCTATCGCTATGGTTTGTATCCTATTGAAGTAGCCCCAAGCAGAGACTGACGAGAATCACTTTCATTGAAAGGGGTTGCCAAGCTTCCAAAAAACTACGAGTTTCCTGAAATCTCTGCAAACATTTTTTCACCCAATCTTGATGATACTGGCAGGTAATGATCAGTACACCAATACCACTTGGCTCACCAAATTTCGTTCTTCTGCGTTAAACCGTTCCTTTGCAGTAACCGTTTTCATGTTTAGGTTTCACTCTGTTTTCTCCTATATGGATACATGTAGTTGGAACTCTAAATCAAACACGGTTTTAGCTACCTCTTTGAAATTTTGCACAATAATGTAGTTCCAAGTTCTATCGCTATTGTTTGTGTCCTACTGAAGTAGCCCCAAGCAGAGACTGAGGAGAATCACTTTAATTGAAAGGGGTTGCCAAGCTTCCAAAAACTACGAATTTCCTCAAATCTCAGCAAACATTTTTTCACCCAATCTGGATGATACTGGCAGGTAATGATCAGTACACCAATCCCACTTGGCTCACCAAATTTCGTTCTTCTAGGTTAAACCGTTCATTTGCAGTAACCGTATTCATGTTTAGGTTTCACTCTGTTTTCTCCTATATGGATACATGTAGTTGGAACTCTAAATCAAACACGGTTTGTGCTAGCTCTTTGAAACTTGGCACAATAATGTAGTTCCAAGTTCTATCGCTATGGTTGGTGTCCTATTCAAGTAGCCCCAAGCAGAGACTGACGAGAATCACTTTCATTGAAAGGGGTTGCCAAGCTTCCAAAAAACTATGAGTTTCCTGAAATCTCAGCAAACATTTTTTCACCCAATCTTGATGATACTGGCAGGTAATGATCAGTACACCAGTCCCACTTGGCTCACCAAATTTCGTTCTTCTAGGTTAAACCGTTCCGTTGCAGTAACCGTTTTCATGTTTAGGTTTCACTCTGTTTTCTCCTATATGGATACATGTAGTTGGAACTCTAAATCAAACACGGTTTGTGCTAGCTCTTTGAAACTTGGCACAATAATGTAGTTCCCAGTTCTATCGCTATGGTTTGTGTCCGATGGAAGTAGCCCCAAGCAGAGACTGACGAGAATCACTTTCATTGAAAGGGGTTGCCAAACTTCCAAAAACTACGAGTTTCCTGAAATCTCAGCAAACATTTTTCCACCCAATCTTGATAAAACTGGCAGGTAATGATCAGTACACCAATCCCACTTGGCTCACCAAATTTCGTTCTTCTAGGTTAAACCGTTCCTTTGCAGTAACCGTTTACATGTTTAGATTTCACTCTGTTTTCTCCTATATGGATACATGTAGTTGGAACTCTAAATCAAACACGGTTTGTGCTAGCTCTTTGAAACTTGGCACAATAATGTAGTTCCACGTTCTTTCGATATGGTTTGTGTCCTATTGAAGTAGCCCCAAGCAGAGACTGACGAGAATCACTTTCATTGAAAGGGGTTGCCAAGCTTCCAAAAAACTACGAGTTTCCTGAAATCTCAGCAAACATTTTTTCACCCAATCCTGATGATACTTGCAGGTAATGATCAGTACACCAATCCCACATGGCTCACCAAATTTCGTTCTTCTAGGTTAAACCGTTCCTTTGCAGTAACCGTTTTCATGTTTAGGTTTCACTCTGTTTTCTCCTATATGGATACATGTAGTTGGAACTCTAAATCAAACACGGTTTGTGCTAGCTCTTTGAAACTTGGCACAATAATGTAGTTCCAAGTTCTATCGCTATGGTTTGTGTCCTATTGAAGTAGCCCCAAGCAGAGACTGACGAGAATCACTTTCATTGAAAGGGGTTGCCAAGCTTCCAAAAAACTACGAGTTTCCTGAAATCTCAGCAAACATTTTTTCACCCAATCTTGATGATACTGGCAGGTAATGATCAGTACACAAATCCCACTTGGCTCACCAAATTTCGTACTTCTAGGTTAAACCGTTCCTTTGCAGTAACCGTTTTCATGTTTAGGTTTCACTCTGTTTTCTCCTATATGGATACATGTAGTTGGAACTCTAAATCAAACACGGTTTGTGCTAGCTCTTTGAAACTTGGCACAATAATGTAGTTCCAAGTTCTATCGCTATGATTGGTGTCCTATTGAAGTAGCCCCAAGCAGAGACTGACGAGAATCACTTTCATTGAAAGGGGTTGCCAAGCTTCCAAAAAACTACGAGTTTCCTGAAACCTCAGCAAACATTTTTTCACCCAATCTTGATGATACTGGCAGGTAATGATCAGTACACCAATCCCACTTGGCTCACCAAATTTATTTCTTCTAGGTTAAACCGTTCCTTTGCAGTAACCGTTTTCATGTTTAGGTTTCACTCTGTTTTCTCCTATATGGATACATGTAGTTGGAACTCTAAATCAAACACGGTTTGTGCTAGCTCTTTGAAACTTGGCACAATAATGTAGTTCCAAGTTCTATCGCTATGGTTGGTGTCCTATTGAAGTAGCCCCAAGCAGAGACTGACGAGAATCACTTTCATTGAAAGGGGTTGCCAAGCTTCCAAAAAACTACGAGTTTCCGGAAATCTCAGCAAACATTTTTTCCCCCAATCTTGATGATACTGGCAGGTAATGATCACGACACCAATCCCACTTGGCTCACCAAATTTCGTTCTTCTAGGTTAAACCGTTCCTTTGCAGTAACCGTTTTCATGTTTAGGTTTCACTCTGTTTTCTCCTATATGGATACATGTAGTTGGAACTCTAAATCAAACAGGGTTTGTGCTAGCTCTTTAAAACTTGGCACAATAATGTAGTACCAAGTTCTTTCGCTGTGGTTGGTGTCCTATTGATGTAGCCCAAAGCAGAGACTGACGAGAATCACTTTCATTGAAAGGGGTTGCCAAGCTTCCAAAAAACTACGAGTTTCCTGAAATCTCAGCAAACATTTTTTCACCCAATCTTGATGATACTGGCAGGTAATGATGAGTACACCAATCCCACTTGGCTCACCAAATTTCGTTCTTCTAGGTTAAACCGTTCCTTTGCAGTAACCGTTTTCATGTTTAGGTTTCACTCTGTTTTCTCCTATATGGAAACATGTAGTTGGAACGCTAAATCAAACACGGTTTGTGCTAGCTCTTTGAAACTTGGCACAATAATGCAGTTCCAAGTTCTATCGCTATTGTTTGAGTCCTATTGCAGTAGCCCCAAGCAGAGACTGACGAGAATCACTTTCATTGAAAGGGGTTGCCAAGCTTCCAAAAAACTACGAGTTTCCTCAAATCTCAGCAAACATTTTTTCACCCAATCCTGATGATACTGGCAGGTAATGATCAGTACACCAATCCCACTTGGCTCACCAAATTTCGTTCTTCTAGGTTAAACCGTTCCTTTGCAGTAACCGTTTTCATGTTTAGGTTTCACTCTGTTTTCTCCTATATGGATACATGTAGTTTGAACTCTAAATCAAACACGGTTTGTGCTAGCTCTTTGAAACTTGGCACAATAATGTAGTTCCAAGTTCTATCGCTATGGTTGGTGTCCTATTGAAGTAGCCCCAAGCAGAGACTGACGAGAATCACTTTCATTGAAAGGGGTTGCCAAGCTTCCAAAAAACTACGAGTTTCCTGAAATCTCAGCAAACATTTTTTCACCCAATCTTGATCATACTGACCGGTAATGATCAGTACACCCATCCCACTTGGCTCACCAAATTTCGTTCTTCTAGGTTAAACCGTTCCTTTGCAGTAACCGTTTTCATGTTTAGGTTTCACTCTGTTTTCTCCTATATGGATACATGTAGTTGGAACTCTAAATCAAACACGGTTTGTGCTAGCTCTTTGAAACTTGGCACAATAATGTAGTTCCAAGTTCTATCGCTATGGTTGATGTCCTATTGCAGTAGCCCCAAGCAGAGACTGACGAGAATCACTTTCATTGAAAGGGGTTGCCAAGCTTCCAAAAAACTACGAGTTTCCTGAAATCTCAGCAAACATTTTTTCACCCAATCTTGATGATCCTGGCCGGTAATGATCAGTACACCAATCCCACTTGGCTCACCAAATTTCGTTCTTCTAGGTTTAAACCGTTCCTTTCAGTAACCGTTTTCATGTTTAGATTTCACTCTGTTGTCTCCTATATGGATACACGTAGTTGGAACTCTAAATCAAACACGGTTTGTGCTAGCTCTTTGAAACTTGGCACAATAATGTAGTTCCAAGTTCTATCGCTATGGTTGGTGTCCTATCGAAGTAGCCCCAAGCAGAGACTGACGAGAATCACTTTCATTGAAAGGGGTTGCCAAGCTTCCAAAAAACTACGAGTTTCCTGAAATCTCAGCAAACATTTTTTCACCCAATCTTGATGATACTGGCAGGTAATGATGAGTACACCAATCCCACTTGGCTCACCAAATTTCGTTCTTCTAGGTTAAACCGTTCCTTTGCAGTAACCGTTTTCATGTTTAGGTTTCACTCTGTTTTCTCCTATATGGATACATGTAGTTGGAACTCTAAACCAAACACGGTTTGTGCTAGCTCTTTGAAACTTGGCACAATAATGTAGTTCCAAGTTCTATCGCTATTGTTTGTGTCCTATTGAAGTAGCCCCAAGCAGAGACTGACGAGAATCACTTTCATTGAAAGGGGTTGCCAAGCTTCCAAAAAACTACGAGTTTCCTGAAATCTCAGCAAACATTTTTTCACCCAATCTTGATGATACTGGCAGGTAATGATCAGTACACCAATCCCACTTGGCTCACCAAATTTCGTTCTTCTAGGTTAAACCGTTCCTTTGCAGTAACCGTTTTCATGTTTAGGTTTCACTCTGTTTTCTCCTATATGGATACATGTAGTTGGAACTCTAAATCAAACACGGTTTGTGCTAGCTCTTTGAAACTTGGCACAATAATGTAGTTCCAAGTTCTATCGCTATGGTTTGTGTCCGATGGAAGTAGCCCCAAGCAGAGACTGACGAGAATCACTTTCATGAAAGGGGTTGCCAAGCTTCCAAAAAACTACGAGTTTCCTGAAATCTCAGCAAACATTTTTTCAAATAATCTTGATGATACTGGCAGGTAATGATCAGTACACCAATCCCACTTGGCTCACCAAATTTCGTCCTTCTAGGTTAAACCGTTCCTTTGCAGTAACCGTTTACATGTTTAGGTTTCACTCTGTTTTCTCCTATATGGATACATGTAGTTGGAACTCTAAATCAAACACGGTGTGTGCTAGCTCTTTGAAACTTGGCACAATAATGTAGTTCCAAGTTCTATCGCTATGGTTTGTGTCCTATTGAAGTAGCCCCAACAGAGACTGACGAGAATCACTTGAATTGAAAGGGGTTGCCAAGCTTCCAAAAAACTACGAGTTTCCTGAAATCTCAGCAAACATTTTTTCACCCAATCTTGATGATACTGGCAGGTAATGATCATTACACCAATCCCACTTTGCTCACCAAATTTCGTTCTTCTAGGTTAAACCGTTCCTTTGCAGTAACCGTTTTCATGTTTAGGTTTCACTCTGTTTTCTCCTATATGGATACATGTAGTTGGAACTCTAAATCAAACACGGTTTGTGCTAGCTCTTTGAAACTTGGCACAATAATGTAGTTCCGAGTTCTATCACTATGGTTGGTGTCCCATTGAAGTAGCCCCAAGTAGAGACTGACGAGAATCACTTTCATTGAAAGGGGTTGCCAAGCTTCCAAAAAACTACGAGTTTCCTGAAATCTCAGCAAACATTTTTTCACCCAATCTTGATGATACTGGCAGGTAATGATCAGTACACCAATCCCACTTTGCTCACCAAATTTCGTTCTTCTAGGTTAAACCGTTCGTTTGCAGTAACCGTTTTCATGTTTAGGTTTCACTCTGTTTTCTCCTATATGGATACATGTAGTTGGAACTCTAAATCAAACACGGTTTGTGCTAGCTCTTTGAAACTTGGCACAATAATGTAGTTCCAAGTTCTATCGTTATGGTTTGTTTCCGATGGAAGTAGCCCCAAGCAAAGACTGACGAGAATCACTTTCATTGAAACGGGTTGCCAAGCTTCCAAAAAACTACGAGATTCCTGAAATCTCAGCAAACATTTTTTCACCCAATCTTGATGATACTGGCAGGTAATGATCAGTACACCAGTCCCACTTGGCTCACCGAATTTCGTTCTTCTAGGTTAAACCGTTCATTTGCAGTAACCGTTTTCAGGTTTAGGTTTCACTCTGTTTTCTCCTATATGGATACATGTATTTGGAACTCTAAATCAAACACGGTTTGTGCTAGCTCTTTGAAACTTGGCACAATAATGTAGTTCCAAGATCTATCGCTATGATTGGTGTCCTATTGAAGTAGCCCCAAGCAGAGACTGACGAGAATCACTTTCATTGAAAGGGGTTGCCAAGCTTCCAAAAAACTACGAGTTTCCTGAAATCTCAGCAAACATTTTTTCAAATAATCTTGATGATACTGGCAGGTAATGATCAGTACACTAATCCCACTTGGCTCACCAAATTTCGTTCTTCTAGGTTAAACTGTTCCTTTGCAGTAACCGTTTTCATGTTTAGGTTTCAATCTGTTTTCTCCTATATGGATACATGTAGTTGGAACTCAAAATCAAACACGGTTTGTGCTAGCTCTTTGAAACTTGGCAAAATAATGTAGTTCCAAGTTCTATCGCTATGGTTGGTGTCCTATTGAAGTAGCCCCAAGCAGAGACTGACGAGAATCACTTTCATTGAAAGGGGTTGCCAAGCTTCCAAAAAAATACGAGTTTCCTGAAATCTCAGCAAACATTTTTTCACCCAATCTGGATGATACTGGCAGGTAATGATCAGTACACGAATCCCACTTGGCTCACCAAATTTCGTTCTTCTAGGTTAAACCGTTCCTTTTCAGTAACCGTTTTCATGTTTAGGTTTCACTCTGTTTTCTCCTATATGGATACATGTAGTTGGAACTCTAAATCAAACACGGTTTGTGCTAGCTCTTTGAAACTTGGCACAATAATGTAGTTCCGAGTTCTATCACTATGGTTGGTGTCCCATTGAAGTAGCCCCAAGTAGAGACTGACGAGAATCACTTTCATTGAAAGGGGTTGCCAAGCTTCCAAAAAACTACGAGTTTCCTGAAATCTCAGCAAACATTTTTTCACCCAATCTTGATGATACTGGCAGGTAATGATCAGTACACCAATCCCACTTTGCTCACCAAATTTCGTTCTTCTAGGTTAAACCGTTCGTTTGCAGTAACCGTTTTCATGTTTAGGTTTCACTCTGTTTTCTCCTATATGGATACATGTAGTTGGAACTCTAAATCAAACACGGTTTGTGCTAGCTCTTTGAAACTTGGCACAATAATGTAGTTCCAAGTTCTATCGTTATGGTTTGTTTCCGATGGAAGTAGCCCCAAGCAAAGACTGACGAGAATCACTTTCATTGAAACGGGTTGCCAAGCTTCCAAAAAACTACGAGATTCCTGAAATCTCAGCAAACATTTTTTCACCCAATCTTGATGATACTGGCAGGTAATGATCAGTACACCAGTCCCACTTGGCTCACCGAATTTCGTTCTTCTAGGTTAAACCGTTCATTTGCAGTAACCGTTTTCAGGTTTAGGTTTCACTCTGTTTTCTCCTATATGGATACATGTATTTGGAACTCTAAATCAAACACGGTTTGTGCTAGCTCTTTGAAACTTGGCACAATAATGTAGTTCCAAGATCTATCGCTATGATTGGTGTCCTATTGAAGTAGCCCCAAGCAGAGACTGACGAGAATCACTTTCATTGAAAGGGGTTGCCAAGCTTCCAAAAAACTACGAGTTTCCTGAAATCTCAGCAAACATTTTTTCAAATAATCTTGATGATACTGGCAGGTAATGATCAGTACACTAATCCCACTTGGCTCACCAAATTTCGTTCTTCTAGGTTAAACTGTTCCTTTGCAGTAACCGTTTTCATGTTTAGGTTTCAATCTGTTTTCTCCTATATGGATACATGTAGTTGGAACTCAAAATCAAACACGGTTTGTGCTAGCTCTTTGAAACTTGGCAAAATAATGTAGTTCCAAGTTCTATCGCTATGGTTGGTGTCCTATTGAAGTAGCCCCAAGCAGAGACTGACGAGAATCACTTTCATTGAAAGGGGTTGCCAAGCTTCCAAAAAAATACGAGTTTCCTGAAATCTCAGCAAACATTTTTTCACCCAATCTGGATGATACTGGCAGGTAATGATCAGTACACGAATCCCACTTGGCTCACCAAATTTCGTTCTTCTAGGTTAAACCGTTCCTTTTCAGTATCCGTATTCATGTTTAGGTTTCACTCTGTTTTCTCCTATATGGATACATGTAGTTGGAACTCTAAATCAAACACGGTTTGTGCTAGCTCTTTGAAAATTGGCACAATAATGTAGTTCCAAGTTCTATCGCTATGGTTTGTGTCCGATGGAAGTAGCCCCAAGCAGAGACTGACGAGAATCACTTTCATTGAAAGGGGTTGCGAAGCTTCCAAAAAACTACGAGTTTCCTGAAATCTTAGCAAACATTTTTTCACCCAATCTTGATGATACTTGCAGGTAATGATCAGTACACCAGTCTCACTTGGTTCACCAAATTTCGTTCTTCTAGGTTAAACCGTTCCTTTGCAGTAACCGTTTTCATGTTTAGGTTTCACTCTGTTTTCTCCTATATGGATACATGTAGTTGGAACTCTAAATCAAACACGGTTTTTGCTACCACTTTGAAATTTTGCAAAATAATGTAGTTCCAAGTTCTATCGCTATTGTTTGTGCCCTACTGAAGTAGCCCCAAGCAGAGACTGACGAGAATCACTTTCATTGAAAGGGGTTGCCAAGATTCCAAAAAACTACGAGTTTCCTCAAATCTCAGCAAACATTTTTTTAACCCAATCTGGATGATACTGGCAGGTATTGATCAGTACACCAATACCACTTGGCTCACCAAATTTCGTTCTTCTAGGTTAAACCGTTCATTTGCAGTAACCGTATTCATGTTTAGGTTTCACTCTGTTTTCTCCTATATGGATACATGTAGTTGGAACTCTAAATCAAACACGGTTTGTGCTAGCTCTTTGAAACTTGGCACAATAATGTAGTTCCAAGTTCTATCGCTATGGTTGGTGTCCTATTCAAGTAGCCCCAAGCAGAGACTGACGAGAATCACTTTCATTGAAAGGGGTTGCCAAGCTTCCAAAAACTACGAGTTTCGTGAAATCTCAGCAAACATTTTTTCACCCAATCTTGATGATACTGGCAGGTAATGATCAGTACACCAATCCCACTTGGCTCACCAAATTTCGTTCTTCTAGGTTAACCGTTCCTTTGCAGTAACCGTTTTCATGTTTAGGTTTCACTCTGTTTTCTCCTATATGGATACATGTAGTTGGAACTCTAAATCAAACACGGTTTGTGCTAGCTCTTTGAAACTTGGCACAATAATGTAGTTCCAAGTTCTATCGTTATGGTTTGTTTCCGATGGAAGTAGCCCCAAGCAAAGACTGACGAGAATCACTTTCATTGAAACGGTTTGCCAAGCTTCCAAAAAACTACGAGTTTCCTGAAATCTCAGCAAACATTTTTTCACCCAATCTTGATGATACTGGCAGGTAATGATCAGTACACCAGTCCCACTTGGCTCACCGAATTTCGTTCTTCTAGGTTAAACCGTTCATTTGCAGTAACCGTTTTCAGGTTTAGGTTTCACTCTGTTTTCTCCTATATGGATACATGTAGTTGGAACTCTAAATCAAACACGGTTTGTGCTAGCTCTTTGAAACTTGGCACAATAATGTAGTTCCAAGTTCTATCGTTATGGTTGGTGTCCTATTCAAGTAGCCCCAAGCAGAGACTGACGAGAATCACTTTCATTGAAAGGGGTTGCCAAGCTTCCAAAAAACTACGAGTTTCCTGAAATCTCAGCAAACATTTTTTCAAATAATCTTGATGATACTGGCAGGTAATGATCAGTACACTAATCCCACTTGGCTCACCAAATTTCGTTCTTCTAGGTTAAACTGTTCCTTTGCAGTAACCGTTTTCATGTTTAGGTTTCACTCTGTTTTCTCCTATATGGATACATGTAGTTGGAACTCAAAATCAAACACGGTTTGTGCTAGCTCTTTGAAACTTGGCAAAATAAGGTAGTTCCAAGTTCTATCGCTATGGTTGGTGTCCTATTGAAGTAGCCCCAAGCAGAGACTGACGAGAATCACTTCATTGAAAGGGGTTGCGAAGCTTCCAAAAAACTACGAGTTTCCTGAAATCTCAGCAAACATTTTTTCACCCAATCTTGATGATACTGGCAGGTAATGATCAGTACACCAATCCCACTTGGCTCACCAAATTTCGTTCTTCTAGGTTAAACCGTTCCTTTGCAGTATCCGTATTCATGTTTAGGTTTCACTCTGTTTTCTCCTATATGGATACATGTAGTCGGAACTCTAAATCAAACACGGTTTGTGCTAGCTCTTTGAAACTTGTCACAATAATGTAGTTCCAAGTTCTATCGCTATGGTTTGTGTCCGATGGAAGTAGCCCCAAGCAGAGACTGACGAGAATCACTTTCATTGAAAGGGGTTGCCAAGCTTCCAAAAAACTACGAGTTTCCTGAAATCTTAGCAAACATTTTTTCACCCAATCTTGATGATACTGGCAGTTAATGATCAGTACACCAGTCTCACTTGGTTCACCAAATTTCGTTCTTCTAGGTTAAACCGTTCCTTTGCAGTAACCGTTTTCATGTTTAGGTTTCACTCTGTTTTCTCCTATATGGATACATGTAGTTGGAACTCTAAATCAAACACGGTTTTTGCTACCTCTTTGAAATTTTGCACAATAATGTAGTTCCAAGTTCTATCGCTATTGTTTGTGTCCTACTGAAGTAGCCCCAAGCAGAGACTGACGAGAATCACTTTCATTGAAAGGGGTTGCCAAGCTTCCAAAAAACTACGAGTTTCCTGAAATCTCAGCAAACATTTTTTCACCCAATCTGGATGATACTGGCAGGTAATGATCAGTACACCAATCCCACTTGGCTCACCAAATTTCGTTCTTCTAGGTTAAACCGTTCCTTTGCAGTAACCGTATTCATGTTTAGGTTTCACTCTGTTTTCTCCTATATGGATACATGTAGTTGGAACTCTAAATCAAACACGGTTTGTGCTAGCTCTTTGAAACTTGGCACAATAATGTAGTTCCAAGTTCTATCGCTATGGTTTGTGTCCGATGGAAGTAGCCCCAAGCAGAGACTGACGAGAATCACTTTCATTGAAAGGGGTTGCCAAGCTTCCAAAAAACTACGAGTTTCCTGAAATCTCAGCAAACATTTTTTCACCCAATCTTGATGATACTGGCAGGTAATGATCAGTACACCAATCCCACTTGGCTCACCAAATTTCGTTCTTCTAGGTTAAACCGTTCCTTTGCAGTAACCGTTTACATGTTTAGGTTTCACTCTGTTTTCTCCTATATGGATACATGTAGTTGGAACTCTAAATCAAACACTGTGTGCTAGCTCTTTGAAACTTGGCACAATAATGTAGTTCCAAGTTCTATCGCTATGGTTTGTGTCCTATTGAAGTAGCCCCAACAGAGACTGACGAGAATCACTTTCATTGAAAGGGGTTGCCAAGCTTCCAAAAAACTACGAGTTTCCTGAAATCTCAGCAAACATTTTTTCACCCAATCTTGATGATACTGGCAGGTAATGATCATTACACCAATCCCACTTTGCTCACCAAATTTCGTTCTTCTAGGTTAAACCGTTCCTTTGCAGTAACCGTTTTCATGTTTAGGTTTCACTCTGTTTTCTCCTATATGGATACATGTAGTTGGAACTCTAAATCAAACACGGATTGTGCTAGCTCTTTGAAACTTGGCACAATAATGTAGTTCCGAGTTCTATCGCTATGGTTTGTATCCTATTGAAGTAGCCCCAAGCAGAGACTGACGAGAATCACTTTCATTGAAAGGGGTTGCCAAGCTTCCAAAAAACTACGAGTTTCCTGAAATCTCTGCAAACATTTTTTCACCCAATCTTGATGATACTGGCAGGTAATGATCAGTACACCAATACCACTTGGCTCACCAAATTTCGTTCTTCTGCGTTAAACCGTTCCTTTGCAGTAACCGTTTTCATGTTTAGGTTTCACTCTGTTTTCTCCTATATGGATACATGTAGTTGGAACTCTAAATCAAACACGGTTTTAGCTACCTCTTTGAAATTTTGCACAATAATGTAGTTCCAAGTTCTATCGCTATTGTTTGTGTCCTACTGAAGTAGCCCCAAGCAGAGACTGAGGAGAATCACTTTAATTGAAAGGGGTTGCCAAGCTTCCAAAAAACTACGAATTTCCTCAAATCTCAGCAAACATTTTTTCACCCAATCTGGATGATACTGGCAGGTAATGATCAGTACACCAATCCCACTTGGCTCACCAAATTTCGTTCTTCTAGGTTAAACCGTTCATTTGCAGTAACCGTATTCATGTTTAGGTTTCACTCTGTTTTCTCCTATATGGATACATGTAGTTGGAACTCTAAATCAAACACGGTTTGTGCTAGCTCTTTGAAACTTGGCACAATAATGTAGTTCCAAGTTCTATCGCTATGGTTGGTGTCCTATTCAAGTAGCCCCAAGCAGAGACTGACGAGAATCACTTTCATTGAAAGGGGTTGCCAAGCTTCCAAAAAACTATGAGTTTCCTGAAATCTCAGCAAACATTTTTTCACCCAATCTTGATGATACTGGCAGGTAATGATCAGTACACCAGTCCCACTTGGCTCACCAAATTTCGTTCTTCTAGGTTAAACCGTTCCGTTGCAGTAACCGTTTTCATGTTTAGGTTTCACTCTGTTTTCTCCTATATGGATACATGTAGTTGGAACTCTAAATCAAACACGGTTTGTGCTAGCTCTTTGAAACTTGGCACAATAATGTAGTTCCCAGTTCTATCGCTATGGTTTGTGTCCGATGGAAGTAGCCCCAAGCAGAGACTGACGAGAATCACTTTCATTGAAAGGGGTTGCCAAACTTCCAAAAAACTACGAGTTTCCTGAAATCTCAGCAAACATTTTTCCACCCAATCTTGATAAAACTGGCAGGTAATGATCAGTACACCAATCCCACTTGGCTCACCAAATTTCGTTCTTCTAGGTTAAACCGTTCCTTTGCAGTAACCGTTTACATGTTTAGATTTCACTCTGTTTTCTCCTATATGGATACATGTAGTTGGAACTCTAAATCAAACACGGTTTGTGCTAGCTCTTTGAAACTTGGCACAATAATGTAGTTCCACGTTCTTTCGATATGGTTTGTGTCCTATTGAAGTAGCCCCAAGCAGAGACTGACGAGAATCACTTTCATTGAAAGGGGTTGCCAAGCTTCCAAAAAACTACGAGTTTCCTGAAATCTCAGCAAACATTTTTTCACCCAATCCTGATGATACTTGCAGGTAATGATCAGTACACCAATCCCACATGGCTCACCAAATTTCGTTCTTCTAGGTTAAACCGTTCCTTTGCAGTAACCGTTTTCATGTTTAGGTTTCACTCTGTTTTCTCCTATATGGATACATGTAGTTGGAACTCTAAATCAAACACGGTTTGTGCTAGCTCTTTGAAACTTGGCACAATAATGTAGTTCCAAGTTCTATCGCTATGGTTTGTGTCCTATTGAAGTAGCCCCAAGCAGAGACTGACGAGAATCACTTTCATTGAAAGGGGTTGCCAAGCTTCCAAAAAACTACGAGTTTCCTGAAATCTCAGCAAACATTTTTTCACCCAATCTTGATGATACTGGCAGGTAATGATCAGTACACAAATCCCACTTGGCTCACCAAATTTCGTACTTCTAGGTTAAACCGTTCCTTTGCAGTAACCGTTTTCATGTTTAGGTTTCACTCTGTTTTCTCCTATATGGATACATGTAGTTGGAACTCTAAATCAAACACGGTTTGTGCTAGCTCTTTGAAACTTGGCACAATAATGTAGTTCCAAGTTCTATCGCTATGATTGGTGTCCTATTGAAGTAGCCCCAAGCAGAGACTGACGAGAATCACTTTCATTGAAAGGGGTTGCCAAGCTTCCAAAAAACTACGAGTTTCCTGAAACCTCAGCAAACATTTTTTCACCCAATCTTGATGATACTGGCAGGTAATGATCAGTACACCAATCCCACTTGGCTCACCAAATTTATTTCTTCTAGGTTAAACCGTTCCTTTGCAGTAACCGTTTTCATGTTTAGGTTTCACTCTGTTTTCTCCTATATGGATACATGTAGTTGGAACTCTAAATCAAACACGGTTTGTGCTAGCTCTTTGAAACTTGGCACAATAATGTAGTTCCAAGTTCTATCGCTATGGTTGGTGTCCTATTGAAGTAGCCCCAAGCAGAGACTGACGAGAATCACTTTCATTGAAAGGGGTTGCCAAGCTTCCAAAAAACTACGAGTTTCCTGAAATCTCAGCAAACATTTTTTCACCCAATCTTGATGATCCTGGCCGGTAATGATCAGTACACCAATCCCACTTGGCTCACCAAATTTCGTTCTTCTAGGTTAAACCGTTCCTTTCAGTAACCGTTTTCATGTTTAGATTTCACTCTGTTGTCTCCTATATGGATACACGTAGTTGGAACTCTAAATCAAACACGGTTTGTGCTAGCTCTTTGAAACTTGGCACAATAATGTAGTTCCAAGTTCTATCGCTATGGTTGGTGTCCTATCGAAGTAGCCCCAAGCAGAGACTGACGAGAATCACTTTCATTGAAAGGGGTTGCCAAGCTTCCAAAAAACTACGAGTTTCCTGAAATCTCAGCAAACATTTTTTCACCCAATCTTGATGATACTGGCAGGTAATGATGAGTACACCAATCCCACTTGGCTCACCAAATTTCGTTCTTCTAGGTTAAACCGTTCCTTTGCAGTAACCGTTTTCATGTTTAGGTTTCACTCTGTTTTCTCCTATATGGATACATGTAGTTGGAACTCTAAACCAAACACGGTTTGTGCTAGCTCTTTGAAACTTGGCACAATAATGTAGTTCCAAGTTCTATCGCTATTGTTTGTGTCCTATTGAAGTAGCCCCAAGCAGAGACTGACGAGAATCACTTTCATTGAAAGGGGTTGCCAAGCTTCCAAAAAACTACGAGTTTCCTGAAATCTCAGCAAACATTTTTTCACCCAATCTTGATGATACTGGCAGGTAATGATCAGTACACCAATCCCACTTGGCTCACCAAATTTCGTTCTTCTAGGTTAAACCGTTCCTTTGCAGTAACCGTTTTCATGTTTAGGTTTCACTCTGTTTTCTCCTATATGGATACATGTAGTTGGAACTCTAAATCAAACACGGTTTGTGCTAGCTCTTTGAAACTTGGCACAATAATGTAGTTCCAAGTTCTATCGCTATGGTTGATGTCCTATTGCAGTAGCCCCAAGCAGAGACTGACGAGAATCACTTTCATTGAAAGGGGTTGCCAAGCTTCCAAAAAACTACGAGTTTCCTGAAATCTCAGCAAACATTTTTTCACCCAATCTTGATGATCCTGGCCGGTAATGATCAGTACACCAATCCCACTTGGCTCACCAAATTTCGTTCTTCTAGGTTAAACCGTTCCTTTCAGTAACCGTTTTCATGTTTAGATTTCACTCTGTTGTCTCCTATATGGATACACGTAGTTGGAACTCTAAATCAAACACGGTTTGTGCTAGCTCTTTGAAACTTGGCACAATAATGTAGTTCCAAGTTCTATCGCTATGGTTGGTGTCCTATCGAAGTAGCCCCAAGCAGAGACTGAGGAGAATCACTTTCATTGAAAGGGGTTGCCAAGCTTCCAAAAAACTACGAGTTTCCTGAAATCTCAGCAAACATTTTTTCACCCAATCTTGATGATACTGGCAGGTAATGATGAGTACACCAATCCCACTTGGCTCACCAAATTTCGTTCTTCTAGGTTAAACCGTTCCTTTGCAGTAACCGTTTTCATGTTTAGGTTTCACTCTGTTTTCTCCTATATGGATACATGTAGTTGGAACTCTAAACCAAACACGGTTTGTGCTAGCTCTTTGAAACTTGGCACAATAATGTAGTTCCAAGTTCTATCGCTATTGTTTGTGTCCTATTGCAGTAGCCCCAAGCAGAGACTGACGAGAATCACTTTCATTGAAAGGGGTTGCCAAGCTTCCAAAAAACTACGAGTTTCCTGAAATCTCAGCAAACATTTTTTCACCCAATCCTGATGATACTGGCAGGTAATGATCAGTACACCAATCCCACTTGGCTCACCAAATTTCGTTCTTCTAGGTTAAACCGTTCCTTTGCAGTAATCGTTTTCATGTTTAGGTTTCACTCTGTTTTCTCCTATATGGATACATGTAGTTGGAACTCTAAATCAAACATGGTTTGTGCTAGCTCTTTGAAACTTGGCACAATAATGTAGTTCCAAGTTCTATCGGTATGGTTGGTTTCCTATTGAAGTAGCCCCAGCAGAGACTGAGGAGAATCACTTTCATTGAAAGGGGTTGCCAAGCTTCCAAAAAACTACGAGATTCCTGAAATCTCAGCAAACATTTTTTCACCCAATCTTGATGATACTGGCAGGTAATGATCAGTACACCAATACCACTTAGCTCACCAAATTTCTTTCTTCTAGGTTAAACAGTTCCTTTGCAGTAACCGTTTTCATGTTTAGGTTTCACTCTGTTTTCTCCTATATGGATACATGTAGTTGGAACTCTAAATCAAACACGGTTTGTGCTAGCTCTTTGAAACTTGGCACAATAATGTAGTTCCAAGTTCTATCGCTATGGTTGGTGTCCTATTGAAGTAGCCCCAAGCAGAGACTGACGAGAATCACTTTCATTGAAAGGGGTTGCCAAGCTTCCAAAAAACTACGAGTTTCCGGAAATCTCAGCAAACATTTTTTCCCCCAATCTTGATGATACTGGCAGGTAATGATCACGACACCAATCCAACTTGGCTCACCAAATTTCGTTCTTCTAGGTTAAACCGTTCCTTTGCAGTAACCGTTTTCAGGTTTAGGTTTCACTCTGTTTTCTCCTATATGGATACATGTAGTTGGAACTCTAAATCAAACAGGGTTTGTGCTAGCTCTTTAAAACTTGGCACAATAATGTAGTACCAAGTTCTTTCGCTGTGGTTGGTGTCCTATTGATGTAGCCCAAAGCAGAGACTGACGAGAATCACTTTCATTGAAAGGGGTTGCCAAGCTTCCAAAAAACTACGAGTTTCCTGAAATCTCAGCAAACATTTTTTCACCCAATCTTGATGATACTGGCAGTTAATGATGAGTACACCAATCCCACTTGGCTCACCAAATTTCGTTCTTCTAGGTTAAACCGTTCCTTTGCAGTAACCGTTTTCATGTTTAGGTTTCACTCTGTTTTCTCCTATATGGAAACATGTAGTTGGAACTCTAAATCAAACACGGTTTGTGCTAGCTCTTTGAAACTTGGCACAATAATGCAGTTCCAAGTTCTATCACTATTGTTTGTGTCCTATTGCAGTAGCCCCAAGCAGAGACTGACGAGAATCACTTTCATTGAAAGGGGTTGCCAAGCTTCCAAAAAACTACGAGTTTCCATAAATCTCAGCAAACATTTTTTCACCCAATCCTGATGATACTGGCAGGTAATGATGAGTACACCAATCCCACTTGGCTCACCAAATTTCGTTCTTCTAGGTTAAACAGTTCCTTTACAGTAACCGTTTTCATGTTTAGGTTTCACTCTGTTTTCTCCGATATGGATACATGTAGTTGGAACTCTAAATCAAACACGGTTTGTGCTAGCTCTTTGAAACTTGGCACAATAATGTAGTTCCAAGTTCTATCACTATTGTTTGTGTCCTATTGCAGTAGCCCCAAGCAGAGACTGACGAGATTCACTTTCATTGAAAGGGGTTGCCAAGCTTCCAAAAAACTACGAGTTTCCTGAAATCTCAGCAAACATTTTTTCACCCAATCCTGATGATACTGGCAGGTAATGATCAGTACACCAATCCCACTTGGCTCACCAAATTTCGTTCTTCTAGGTTAAACCGTTCCTTTGCAGTAACCGTTTTCATGTTTAGGTTTCACTCTGTTTTCTCCTATATGGATACATGTAGTTTGAACTCTAAATCAAACACGGTTTGTGCTAGCTCTTTGAAACTTGGCACAATAATGTAGTTCCAATTTCTATCGCTATGGTTGGTGTCCTATTGAAGTAGCCCCAAGCAGAGACTGACGAGAATCACTTTCATTGAAAGGGATTGCCAAGCTTCCAAAAAACTACGAGTTTCCTGAAATCTCAGCAAACATTTTTTCACCCAATCCTGATGATACTGGCAGGTAATGATCAGTACACCAATCCCACTTGGCTCACCAAATTTCGTTCTTCTAGGTTAAACCGTTCCTTTGCAGTAACCGTTTTCATGTTTAGGTTTCACTCTGTTTTCTCCTATATGGATACATGTAGTTTGAACTCTAAATCAAACACGGTTTGTGCTAGCTCTTTGAAACTTGGCACAATAATGTAGTTCCAATTTCTATCGCTATGGTTGGTGTCCTATTGAAGTAGCCCCAAGCAGAGACTGACGAGAATCACTTTCATTGAAAGGGATTGCCAAGCTTCCAAAAAACTACGAGTTTCCTGAAATCTCAGCAAACATTTTTTCACCCAATCCTGATGATACTGGCAGGTAATGATCAGTACACCAATCCCACATGGCTCACCAAATTTCGTTTTCTAGGTTAAACCGTTCCTTTGCAGTAACCGTTTTCATTTTAGGTTTCACTCTGTTTTCTCCTATATGGATACATGTAGTTTGAACTCTAAATCAAACACGGTTTGTGCTAGCTCTTTGAAACTTGGCACAATAATGTAGTTCCAAGTTCTATCGCTATGGTTTGTGTCCTATTGAAGTAGCCCCAAGCAGAGACTGACGAGAATCACTTTCATTGAAAGGGGTTGCCAAGCTTCAAAAAAACTACGAGATTCCTGAAATCTCAGCAAACATTTTTTCACCCAATCTTGATGATACTGGCAGGTAATGATCACGACACCAATCCCACTTAGCTCACCAAATTTCTTTCTTCTAGGTTAAACCGTTCCTTTGCAGTAACCGTTTTCATGTTTAGGTTTCACTCTGTTTTCTCCTATATGGATACATGTAGTTGGAACTCTAAATCAAACACGGTTTGTGCTAGCTCTTTGAAACTTGGCACAATAATGTAGTTCCAAGTTCTATCGCTATGGTTGGTGTCCTATTGAAGTAGCCCCAAGCAGAGACTGACGAGAATCACTTTCATTGAAAGGGGTTGCCAAGCTTCCAAAAAACTACGAGTTTCCGGAAATCACAGCAAACATTTTTTCCCCCAATCTTGATGATACTGGCAGGTAATGATCACGACACCAATCCAACTTGGCTCACCAAATTTCGTTCTTCTAGGTTAAACCGTTCCTTTGCAGTAACCGTTTTCAGGTTTAGGTTTCACTCTGTTTTCTCCTATATGGATACATGTAGTTGGAACTCTAAATCAAACAGGGTTTGTGCTAGCTCTTTAAAACTTGGCACAATAATGTAGTACCAAGTTCTTTCGCTGTGGTTGGTGTCCTATTGATGTAGCCCAAAGCAGAGACTGACGAGAATCACTTTCATTGAAAGGGGTTGCCAAGCTTCCAAAAAACTACGAGTTTCCTGAAATCTCAGCAAACATTTTTTCACCCAATCCTGATGATACTGGCAGGTAATGATCAGTACACCAATCCCACTTGGCTCACCAAATTTCGTTCTTCTAGGTTAAACCGTTCCTTTGCAGTAACCGTTTTCATGTTTAGGTTTCACTCTGTTTTCTCCTATATGGATACATGTAGTTTGAACTCTAAATCAAACACGGTTTGTGCTAGCTCTTTGAAACTTGGCACAATAATGTAGTTCCAATTTCTATCGCTATGGTTGGTGTCCTATTGAAGTAGCCCCAAGCAGAGACTGACGAGAATCACTTTCATTGAAAGGGATTGCCAAGCTTCCAAAAAACTACGAGTTTCCTGAAATCTCAGCAAACATTTTTTCACCCAATCCTGATGATACTGGCAGGTAATGATCAGTACACCAATCCCACATGGCTCACCAAATTTCGTTCTTCTAGGTTAAACCGTTCCTTTGCAGTAACCGTTTTCATTTTAGGTTTCACTCTGTTTTCTCCTATATGGATACATGTAGTTTGAACTCTAAATCAAACACGGTTTGTGCTAGCTCTTTGAAACTTGGCACAATAATGTAGTTCCAAGTTCTATCGCTATGGTTTGTGTCCTATTGAAGTAGCCCCAAGCAGAGACTGACGAGAATCACTTTCATTGAAAGGGGTTGCCAAGCTTCAAAAAAACTACGAGTTTCCTGAAATCTCAGCAAACATTTTTTCACCCAATCTTGATGATACTGGCAGGTAATGATCAGTACACCAATCCCACTTGGCTCACCAAATTTCGTTCTTCTAGGTTAAACCGTTCCTTTGCAGTAACCGTTTTCATGTTTAGGTTTCACTCTGTTTTCTCCTATATGGATACATGTACTTGGAACTCTAAATCAAACACGGTTTGTGCTAGCTCTTTGAAACGTGGCACAATAATGTAGTTCCAAGTTCTATTGCTCTGGTTGGTGTCCCATTGAAGTAGCCCCAAGCAGAGACTGACGAGAATCACTTCCATTGAAAGGGGTTGCCAAGCTTCCAAAAAACTATGAGTTTCCATAAATCTCAGCAAACATTTTTTCACCCAATCTTGATGATACTGGCAGGTAATGATGAGTACACCAATCCCACTTGGCTCACCAAATTTCGTTCTTCTAGGTTAAACCGTTCCTTTGCAGTAACCGTTTTCATGTTTAGGTTTCACTCTGTTTTCTCCTATATGGAAACATGTAGTTGGAACTCTAAATCAAACACGGTTTGTGCTAGCTCTTTGAAACTTGGCACAATAATGCAGTTCCAACTTCTATCGCTATTGTTTGTGTCCTATTGCAGTAGCCCCAAGCAGAGACTGACGAGAATCACTTTCATTGAAAGGGGTTGCCAAGCTTCCAAAAAACTACGAGTTTCCATAAATCTCAGCAAACATTTTTTCACCCAATCCTGATGATACTGGCAGGTAATGATGAGTACACCAATCCCACTTGGCTCACCAAATTTCGTTCTTCTAGGTTAAACCGTTCCTTTACAGTAACCGTTTTCATGTTTAGGTTTCACTCTGTTTTCTCCTATATGGATACATGTAGTTGGAACTCTAAATCAAACACGGTTTGTGCTAGCTCTTTGAAACTTGGCACAATAATGTAGTTCCAAGTTCTATCACTATTGTTTGTGTCCTATTGCAGTAGCCCCAAGCAGAGACTGACGAGAATCACTTTCATTGAAAGGGGTTGCCAAGCTTCCAAAAAACTACGAGTTTCCTGAAATCTCAGCAAATATTTTTTCACCCAATCCTGATGATACTGGCAGGTAATGATCAGTACACCAATCCCACTTGGCTCACCAAATTTCGTTCTTCTAGGTTAAACCGTTCCTTTGCAGTAACCGTTTTCATGTTTAGGTTTCACTCTGTTTTCTCCTATATGGATACATGTAGTTTGAACTCTAAATCAAACACGGTTTGTGCTAGCTCTTTGAAACTTGGCACAATAATGTAGTTCCAAGTTCTATCGCTATGGTTGGTGTCCTATTGAAGTAGCCCCAAGCAGAGACTGGCGAGAATCACTTTCATTGAAAGGGATTGCCAAGCTTCCAAAAAACTACGAGTTTCCTGAAATCTCAGCAAACATTTTTTCACCCAATCCTGATGATACTGGCAGGTAATGATCAGTACACCAATCCCACATGGCTCACCAAATTTCGTTCTTCTAGGTTAAACCGTTCCTTTGCAGTAACCGTTTTCATGTTTAGGTTTCACTCTGTTTTCTCCTATATGGAAACATGTAGTTGGAACGCTAAATCAAACACGGTTTGTGCTAGCTCTTTGAAACTTGGCACAATAATGCAGTTCCAAGTTCTATCGCTATTGTTTGAGTCCTATTGCAGTAGCCCCAAGCAGAGACTGACGAGAATCACTTTCATTGAAAGGGGTTGCCAAGCTTCCAAAAAACTACGAGTTTCCTGAAATCTCAGCAAACATTTTTTCACCCAATCCTGATGATACTGGCAGGTAATGATCAGTACACCAATCCCACTTGGCTCACCAAATTTCGTTCTTCTAGGTTAAACCGTTCCTTTGCAGTAACCGTTTTCATGTTTAGGTTTCACTCTGTTTTCTCCTATATGGATACATGTAGTTTGAACTCTAAATCAAACACGGTTTGTGCTAGCTCTTTGAAACTTGGCACAATAATGTAGTTCCAAGTTCTATCGCTATGGTTGGTGTCCTATTGAAGTAGCCCCAAGCAGAGACTGACGAGAATCACTTTCATTGAAAGGGGTTGCCAAGCTTCCAAAAAACTACGAGTTTCCTGAAATCTCAGCAAACATTTTTTCACCCAATCTTGATCATACTGACCGGTAATGATCAGTACACCAATCCCACTTGGCTCACCAAATTTCGTTCTTCTAGGTTAAACCGTTCCTTTGCAGTAACCGTTTTCATGTTTAGGTTTCACTCTGTTTTCTCCTATATGGATACATGTAGTTGGAACTCTAAATCAAACACGGTTTGTGCTAGCTCTTTGAAACTTGGCACAATAATGTAGTTCCAAGTTCTATCGCTATGGTTTGTGTCCTATTGAAGTAGCCCCAAGCAGAGACTGACGAGAATCACTTTCATTGAAAGGGGTTGCCAAGCTTCCAAAAAACTACGAGTTTCCTGAAATCTCAGCAAACATTTTTTCACCCAATCTTGATGATACTGGCAGGTAATGATCAGTACACCAATCCCACTTGGCTCACCAAATTTCGTTCTTCTAGGTTAAACCGTTCCTTTGCAGTAACCATTTTCATGTTTAGGTTTCACTCTGTTTTCTCCTATATGGATACATGTAGTTGGAACTCTAAATCAAACACGGTTTGTGCTAGCTCTTTGAAACTTGGCACAATAATGTAGTTCCAAGTTCTATCGCTATGGTTGATGTCCTATTGCAGTAGCCCCAAGCAGAGACTGACGAGAATCACTTTCATTGAAAGGGGTTGCCAAGCTTCCAAAAAACTACGAGTTTCCTGAAATCTCAGCAAACATTTTTTCACCCAATCTTGATGATCCTGGCCGGTAATGATCAGTACACCAATCCCACTTGGCTCACCAAATTTCGTTCTTCTAGGTTAAACCGTTCCTTTCAGTAACCGTTTTCATGTTTAGATTTCACTCTGTTGTCTCCTATATGGATACACGTAGTTGGAACTCTAAATCAAACACGGTTTGTGCTAGCTCTTTGAAACTTGGCACAATAATGTAGTTCCAAGTTGTATCGCTATGGTTGGTGTCCTATCGAAGTAGCCCCAAGCAGAGACTGACGAGAATCACTTTCATTGAAAGGGGTTGCCAAGCTTCCAAAAAACTACGAGTTTCCTGAAATCTCAGCAAACATTTTTTCACCCAATCCTGATGATACTGGCAGGTAATGATGAGTACACCAATCCCACTTGGCTCACCAAATTTCGTTCTTCTAGGTTAAACCGTTCCTTTACAGTAACCGTTTTCATGTTTAGGTTTCACTCTGTTTTCTCCTATATGGATACATGTAGTTGGAACTCTAAATCAAACACGGTTTGTGCTAGCTCTTTGAAACTTGGCACAATAATGTAGTTCCAAGTTCTATCACTATTGTTTGTGTCCTATTGCAGTAGCCCCAAGCAGAGACTGACGAGAATCACTTTCATTGAAAGGGGTTGCCAAGCTTCCAAAAAACTACGAGTTTCCTGAAATCTCAGCAAATATTTTTTCACCCAATCCTGATGATACTGGCAGGTAATGATCAGTACACCAATCCCACTTGGCTCACCAAATTTCGTTCTTCTAGGTTAAACCGTTCCTTTGCAGTAACCGTTTTCATGTTTAGGTTTCACTCTGTTTTCTCCTATATGGATACATGTAGTTGGAACTCTAAATCAAACACGGTTTGTGCTAGCTCTTTGAAACTTGGCACAATAATGTAGTTCCAAGTTCTATCGCTATGGTTGGTGTCCTATTGAAGTAGCCCCAAGCAGAGACTGGCGAGAATCACTTTCATTGAAAGGGATTGCCAAGCTTCCAAAAAACTACGAGTTTCCTGAAATCTCAGCAAACATTTTTTCACCCAATCCTGATGATACTGGCAGGTAATGATCAGTACACCAATCCCACATGGCTCACCAAATTTCGTTCTTCTAGGTTAAACCGTTCCTTTGCAGTAACCGTTTTCATGTTTAGGTTTCACTCTGTTTTCTCCTATATGGAAACATGTAGTTGGAACGCTAAATCAAACACGGTTTGTGCTAGCTCTTTGAAACTTGGCACAATAATGCAGTTCCAAGTTCTATCGCTATTGTTTGAGTCCTATTGCAGTAGCCCCAAGCAGAGACTGACGAGAATCACTTTCATTGAAAGGGGTTGCCAAGCTTCCAAAAAACTACGAGTTTCCTGAAATCTCAGCAAACATTTTTTCACCCAATCCTGATGATACTGGCAGGTAATGATCAGTACACCAATCCCACTTGGCTCACCAAATTTCGTTCTTCTAGGTTAAACCGTTCCTTTGCAGTAACCGTTTTCATGTTTAGGTTTCACTCTGTTTTCTCCTATATGGATACATGTAGTTTGAACTCTAAATCAAACACGGTTTGTGCTAGCTCTTTGAAACTTGGCACAATAATGTAGTTCCATGTTCTATCGCTATGGTTGGTGTCCTATTGAAGTAGCCCCAAGCAGAGACTGACGAGAATCACTTTCATTGAAAGGGGTTGCCAAGCTTCCAAAAAACTACGAGTTTCCTGAAATCTCAGCAAACATTTTTTCACCCAATCTTGATCATACTGACCGGTAATGATCAGTACACCAATCCCACTTGGCTCACCAAATTTCGTTCTTCTAGGTTAAACCGTTCCTTTGCAGTAACCGTTTTCATGTTTAGGTTTCACTCTGTTTTCTCCTATATGGATACATGTAGTTGGAACTCTAAATCAAACACGGTTTGTGCTAGCTCTTTGAAACTTGGCACAATAATGTAGTTCCAAGTTCTATCGCTATGGTTTGTGTACTATTGAAGTAGCCCCAAGCAGAGACTGACGAGAATCACTTTCATTGAAAGGGGTTGCCAAGCTTCCAAAAAACTACGAGTTTCCTGAAATCTCAGCAAACATTTTTTCACCCAATCTTGATGATACTGGCAGGTAATGATCAGTACACCAATCCCACTTGGCTCACCAAATTTCGTTCTTCTAGGTTAAACCGTTCCTTTGCAGTAACCGTTTTCATGTTTAGGTTTCACTCTGTTTTCTCCTATATGGATACATGTAGTTGGAACTCTAAATCAAACACGGTTTGTGCTAGCTCTTTGAAACTTGGCACAATAATGTAGTTCCAAGTTCTATCGCTATGGTTGATGTCCTATTGCAGTAGCCCCAAGCAGAGACTGACGAGAATCACTTTCATTGAAAGGGGTTGCCAAGCTTCCAAAAAACTACGAGTTTCCTGAAATCTCAGCAAACATTTTTTCACCCAATCTTGATGATCCTGGCCGGTAATGATCAGTACACCAATCCCACTTGGCTCACCAAATTTCGTTCTTCTAGGTTAAACCGTTCCTTTGCAGTAACCGTTTTCATGTTTAGGTTTCACTCTGTTTTCTCCTATATGGATAGTTTGAACTCTAAATCAAACACGGTTTGTGCTAGCTCTTTGAAACTTGGCACAATAATGTAGTTCCAATTTCTATCGCTATGGTTGGTGTCCTATTGAAGTAGCCCCAAGCAGAGACTGACGAGAATCACTTTCATTGAAAGGGATTGCCAAGCTTCCAAAAAACTACGAGTTTCCTGAAATCTCAGCAAACATTTTTTCACCCAATCCTGATGATACTGGCAGGTAATGATCAGTACACCAATCCCACATGGCTCACCAAATTTCGTTCTTCTAGGTTAAACCGTTCCTTTGCAGTAACCGTTTTCATTTTAGGTTTCACTCTGTTTTCTCCTATATGGATACATGTAGTTTGAACTCTAAATCAAACACGGTTTGTGCTAGCTCTTTGAAACTTGGCACAATAATGTAGTTCCAAGTTCTATCGCTATGGTTTGTGTCCTATTGAAGTAGCCCCAAGCAGAGACTGACGAGAATCACTTTCATTGAAAGGGGTTGCCAAGCTTCAAAAAAACTACGAGTTTCCTGAAATCTCAGCAAACATTTTTTCACCCAATCTTGATGATACTGGCAGGTAATGATCAGTACACCAATCCCACTTGGCTCACCAAATTTCGTTCTTCTAGGTTAAACCGTTCCTTTGCAGTAACCGTTTTCATGTTTAGGTTTCACTCTGTTTTCTCCTATATGGATACATGTACTTGGAACTCTAAATCAAACACGGTTTGTGCTAGCTCTTTGAAACGTGGCACAATAATGTAGTTCCAAGTTCTATTGCTCTGGTTGGTGTCCCATTGAAGTAGCCCCAAGCAGAGACTGACGAGAATCACTTCCATTGAAAGGGGTTGCCAAGCTTCCAAAAAACTATGAGTTTCCATAAATCTCAGCAAACATTTTTTCACCCAATCTTGATGATACTGGCAGGTAATGATGAGTACACCAATCCCACTTGGCTCACCAAATTTCGTTCTTCTAGGTTAAACCGTTCCTTTGCAGTAACCGTTTTCATGTTTAGGTTTCACTCTGTTTTCTCCTATATGGAAACATGTAGTTGGAACTCTAAATCAAACACGGTTTGTGCTAGCTCTTTGAAACTTGGCACAATAATGCAGTTCCAACTTCTATCGCTATTGTTTGTGTCCTATTGCAGTAGCCCCAAGCAGAGACTGACGAGAATCACTTTCATTGAAAGGGGTTGCCAAGCTTCCAAAAAACTACGAGTTTCCATAAATCTCAGCAAACATTTTTTCACCCAATCCTGATGATACTGGCAGGTAATGATGAGTACACCAATCCCACTTGGCTCACCAAATTTCGTTCTTCTAGGTTAAACCGTTCCTTTACAGTAACCGTTTTCATGTTTAGGTTTCACTCTGTTTTCTCCTATATGGATACATGTAGTTGGAACTCTAAATCAAACACGGTTTGTGCTAGCTCTTTGAAACTTGGCACAATAATGTAGTTCCAAGTTCTATCACTATTGTTTGTGTCCTATTGCAGTAGCCCCAAGCAGAGACTGACGAGAATCACTTTCATTGAAAGGGGTTGCCAAGCTTCCAAAAAACTACGAGTTTCCTGAAATCTCAGCAAATATTTTTTCACCCAATCCTGATGATACTGGCAGGTAATGATCAGTACACCAATCCCACTTGGCTCACCAAATTTCGTTCTTCTAGGTTAAACCGTTCCTTTGCAGTAACCGTTTTCATGTTTAGGTTTCACTCTGTTTTCTCCTATATGGATACATGTAGTTTGAACTCTAAATCAAACACGGTTTGTGCTAGCTCTTTGAAACTTGGCACAATAATGTAGTTCCAAGTTCTATCGCTATGGTTGGTGTCCTATTGAAGTAGCCCCAAGCAGAGACTGGCGAGAATCACTTTCATTGAAAGGGATTGCCAAGCTTCCAAAAAACTACGAGTTTCCTGAAATCTCAGCAAACATTTTTTCACCCAATCCTGATGATACTGGCAGGTAATGATCAGTACACCAATCCCACATGGCTCACCAAATTTCGTTCTTCTAGGTTAAACCGTTCCTTTGCAGTAACCGTTTTCATGTTTAGGTTTCACTCTGTTTTCTCCTATATGGAAACATGTAGTTGGAACGCTAAATCAAACACGGTTTGTGCTAGCTCTTTGAAACTTGGCACAATAATGCAGTTCCAAGTTCTATCGCTATTGTTTGAGTCCTATTGCAGTAGCCCCAAGCAGAGACTGACGAGAATCACTTTCATTGAAAGGGGTTGCCAAGCTTCCAAAAAACTACGAGTTTCCTGAAATCTCAGCAAACATTTTTTCACCCAATCCTGATGATACTGGCAGGTAATGATCAGTACACCAATCCCACTTGGCTCACCAAATTTCGTTCTTCTAGGTTAAACCGTTCCTTTGCAGTAACCGTTTTCATGTTTAGGTTTCACTCTGTTTTCTCCTATATGGATACATGTAGTTTGAACTCTAAATCAAACACGGTTTGTGCTAGCTCTTTGAAACTTGGCACAATAATGTAGTTCCAAGTTCTATCGCTATGGTTGGTGTCCTATTGAAGTAGCCCCAAGCAGAGACTGACGAGAATCACTTTCATTGAAAGGGGTTGCCAAGCTT